>NC_134797.1:8222948-8230448 GCF_046742065.1 Oratosquilla oratoria | reverse complement strand
CCAATTGATATATATTATACTAAGATAAAATTTTGTTTAAGTGTAGATCTTACATTTACTTCTGGTGTTAAACGCAGAATTTTGCACAGGTTGTAATGACGCATCCTATGCTTTTCTTTCAGGTACTAATGAGTTTTTTTCTTTTCAGGAACGTGGTGAAGGTGCTTCTGGCTGATGCTGTTCTGCTGTGAACTTTCTGTGAACTTTCTGTGAACTTTCTGCTGTGAACTTTCTGGATCGTTACAACAATGAATGAACCAGGTCAACCGTCAACTAGCAACGAGAGTAACAATCCAACTGATTGGAACTTGTGTACTCTCTGTCAAAACGATACATCTGATCAATTACAATGTCCTGCCAACAGCAAAGGGAAAGGTGGGGCTGGTTGGACAACACTTGCCAACAACCTGAATTGCCTGCAGAAATGCAATTCCCTTGACCTTACCAGAATTGACCAAGGGAAGGGCCTAGAGGCCAGTTTTAGAGACAACTGTGCAAAGTGGCATAAATCGTGTTTCCTTAAGTGTAACAACCAAGCCGTGGAAAGAGCTGAGAAGAAACGGAAGTCTGTTGGTGATGACACAGGCTCTCGTAAGTTCACTAGAACAGACGTATCTGCCACTATTTCACGGGTGTGTTTCCTGTGTGACACTGTGACAAAGGAAAAACTTCATAATGTTGAAACATACTCTGTTGATGAAAAGGTTAGAAAATGTGCACTTGACCTTCAGGATGAGAAACTGATTGCAAAGCTTACTGGTGGTGATTTGATAGCTCAGGAAGCAAAGTATCACTTGTCATGTTTGGCCCAGTTGTATAGAAGGAGAGAGTCAGCTTTGAAGGAAAACGAAGGACAAGGTGGACAAAAGTTTCACAGTCTTGCATTTGCTGCACTTGTTGGGTATGTTGAAGAACACAGAGTTTCCTGCGACCCAAAGCCTCTAAGACTGGCTGATCTTACACGTCTCTATGCTTCCCGTTTGAAGGAGTATGGCATTGAGTAAAGACCTCACAGTACAAGGTTAAGGAATCGTTTGCTAGGCGCCATTCCTGACTTGCAGGCTCATGTTTCAGGTAAAGACGTGCTGCTTGCTTTCACACATCAGGTAGGCAAAGCACTTGAGTCTTCCTACAGAGACTCAGGCGATGATGAAGCCTTGTGTCTCGCAAAGGCAGCCAGGCTAATACGCGGAGACATATTCAATCACAAGTCTAAGTGTTTTGATGAATCATCTATAAATCAGGAAGAGAGCATTCCAGAGTCTTTCCTAGCTTTGATGACAATGACGCTAATAGGGCCAAGTATTACATGCAACAACAAAGCAAAGTATCAAGCAGCACTCTCCATCGCTCAGCTGATTAAATTCAACTGTGTTAAGCGCTCAGGCCAAGGCAGAACAACCACTCACAGCAAAGAACAGGAAACTCCTTTGCCCTTGTACTTGGGCCTCAAGATCCATGCACAGACACGAAGTAGGAACTTACTGGATTCTTTCTATCATCTAGGAATGTCAGTATCATATGATAGAGTCCTTCAAGTGTCAACGCAACTCACCGATGCTGCTAATGCTCATTTCAATGAAATCGAGGCTGTGGTTCGTGGTGACATTAGGCACAAGGGCACTGACCAACAAGGAAGATGTTGCTGTTAATGAAATATCACCTTGTACACATGAGGAAGCCGACACCCGCTTGTTGTTGCACACTGCAAATGCTGTCAGACATGGCTATCAAAAGATCTCCATTAGAACCGTAGATACGGACGTTGTAGTGATGGCCACTGCTCACTTTGCAACCATCAAACCACAAGAATTGTGGATTGACTTTGGAACAGGAAAAACAAGGCGTTTCATTCCTGTACATGAACTAGCCATGACTCTCGGTCCACAGAAGTGCACTGGTCTTCCGCTGTTTCACAGTATTACAGGATGTGACACAGTTTCTGCAATGTATGGTGTAGGCAAGAAAAAGGCCTGGCAACTCTGGCAAACATATGACCGCATCACGACGACATTTGCTAGCCTGTCATCCAACCCTCCACAAGAAATTTCTGACTCGCACTTTGCTGAACTTGAATGTTTTGTTGTATTGTTGTATGACAGAACTTCAGCTAGCACAGAAGTCAATGATGTTCGGCGAGTTCTGTTTACTCAGAAAAGCCGCACGATCGAGAACATCCCACCGACACAAGCAGCCCTTACTCAGCACGTGCGAAGAGCAGTATACCAAGGTGGGCATATTTGGGGCCAGGCGTTAATAGCTCGACCAGAATATCCTGATCCATCCGCATGGGGATGGAACAAGGAGCAGTCTGGCACAAGTACCATCTGGACACCATTGTGGTCGACCTTGGCTCCAGCTTCTGCAACGTGTATTGAACTGTTGTGTTGCGGTTGCACAAAGGGTTGTCATGGTCGATGCAAATGCCGAAGTGCTTCTCTGAAATGCACTGATCTCTGCAAATGTGCAGGTGATTGTTCCAACTGATTGTATAGAAAATTACAGTGGTGCAAACTTTATTGATGTATAGGTATATAAGTTATTTTCGCCTATTGCAGTTAGTCTGCTAGGTATAGTGTTTGGCGTATGTAGACGTCGTCTGGTTTTGTGAATTTGGCAGTTTACAGAAAACTTAGGATAAACATTTTGTAATATGATACATTTGGGTGTTCTGTATGTAATTCATACATTCATGATGTTCCAGGTTGAGAGTTTTCAAACATGTCCAGCTTTTTAAATGTAGCAGTTAGCCTGTATTGATGTTGTGCTTATGTTGTATTGATCTATATTGTAAGAAAATATACCATTTGATGTTCATTGTTCGTAGATATAATGTTTGACTGTTTGTTGTTTGTGTTGCTAAGAATTTAGAATGTAATCCTAGAGTTTTGTGAACTGAACAACACAAATCATCTGACCTGTGTCCTTGCATAGAATGGATGGTAGCAACGCCGTGGGACACGGTCAGTCGCTGTTGCCATCTGTTACGATCTTGAAAAAATAAAAAAAATTCCATGTCAAGCTTATGGAGTACATATGTTTGGTAAAAGAAATGTGTTTTTCTTAATTATAAGTATAATTTCTCAGATATTTATCAGAAAGACATTAAAAATTCGTGTTCCATGAAAAAAATCTCGATTTTCGCATGACCGCCATCTTTGTTTGGCCGCCATCTTGATTTTTTTTTTTTTTTTTTCAAATGCCTCCATTTCTAAATTTCATTCCTGCTGGATGAAGAATCACCATGCAAAGTTTCTTGCTTTTACTCAAAAGTGCACAATTTGGCCATTTTGTGTGTCTCAAAAGTGCACAATTTGGCCATTTTGTGTGACCTCAGCTCAGTCCGCTCGTGACCTCAGCTAGAGACCTCGTTTTTCTGCACAGACACCAGCTAGCGAATACCTGTGAAATTTATATCTCCGAATAGTGTTAAGTGATTGTGTTGTGTTTTTTGTGATTGTATACATATAGCGCTATACAGTTACAGATATAAGATAAAGTGCAGTGTTCTGTTTAAATTCAAAACAGTTTTCTGTTACCGTACTCCAAAGGTAGGAGAAATAGTATAAGGTAAGCAGAGTAAGCTTCGCGTATTTAGTTTATTAGAGACCGGTTTGATTTTTTTTTTTTGTTGATTTGTATTTTCTCTTTGCCGTTTTTATTGCTGAAGGGGGAGCGAAATGGCTTGTGAAGGTTGCGTGAAACCTAGAGGTCCGTCTCAGGATGTGTTCGGAGGAAATTCGTCTTCTCAGGAGTGCGCTCCGTGAGAAGAGTGAACCCTCCCCACAACCCAAAGAGCGTTCCACTTCTTCACCTACTGTCACTGCCATGAGCGAGTGGCGCTCCGTGGGGTCCCGTTTGTCGAGCCCGCGTTCGGTAGACGTGTGCCCTGTGGAGCAACCGCTGGCTCTGGCCAATCGTTTTGCTCTACTGAAGGATGAAGTGGCTGAAAACCAGGAGTTCTTGGTGGTGGGGGACTCCATGGTTCGAGGCTATGACGACATCCTGCAGCGGAAGACTAAGCGACGTTGCAAGCTTGTATGTCAACCGGGCCGTGGGATCGTCGATTGTACCCGGTCCATCAGGGAGCAAGGACGGAAGAACACGGTTACGATTGTTCATACGGGAAGTAACGATGTAGGTAGGGTGAGATCAGAGGAGCTTGTTCGGAATTACAAGGTCCTCCTTCAGGAGATGAAGGAACGTGGGAGCCGTCACGTAGTCTGTGGGATCCTCCCGAGGATCTACGCAGGTTCGTGTTGGAACAGTAGAGCCATAGGGATCAATGATAGGATATCACAGTTGTGCACACAATTGGGATACCACTTTCTTGATCCTTGGTATCTCTTTTCTAGGCGCCATGACCTTTACGCTTCTGATGGGATCCACCTTACCCGCAGAGGCAAAGATGTTCTTACAAACCTCATTGTGGGAGTTTGTAATGAACTAGCTCCTTTTTTAGGGTAGAAGCCCAAAGGGAAGGGGAAATAGAATGTACACAGGAAAACAGTGTAGAGTATAGCATTAATGTAGAACAATGTGTCAGTATAGGACAAAATATAATTTTAGGATATAATGTCGCTAGAGGACGAAATGTCACATTAGGATATAATGTCATAGGACAAAATGTCACAATGGGATGTAATGACAGTGGAGGACAAAAGATCACGATGGGAAGTAATGATAGTGGAGAACAAAATATCACGATAGGATGTAATGATAATGGAGGAGAAAATATCACGGTAGGATGTAATGTCAGTGAAGGCCAAAATATAATTTTAGGAAGGGATACCGGACAGAATGTCAATGAAGGCCAAAATATCATGATAGGATGTAATGTTGCTAGAGGACGAAATGTCACATTAGGATGTAATGTCATAGGACAAAATGTCACAATGGGATGTAATGACAGTGGAGGACAAAAGGTTCACGATGGGAAATAATGATAGTGGAGAACAAAATATCACGATAGGATGTAATGATAATGGAGGAGAAAATATCACGGTAGGATATAATGTCAGTGAAGGCCAAAATATAATTTTAGGAAGAGATACCGGACAGAATGTCAATGAAGGCCAAAATATCAAGATAGGATGTAATGACAGTGGAAGACAAAAGATCACGATGGGATGTAATTATAGTGGAGAAAAAAATATCACGGTAGGATATAATGTCACTGGAGGACAAAATATAATTTTAGAAAGGGATGCCGGACATAATGTCACTGAACGATGGGAGGCCGGCGTGAATCACGGTGACGTAGGGGGACAAAATGTACAAAAGAGATCGGACGACCGTGATCGACCAGATGTCCGTGATGGGGGAAATGTTAATTTTGATAGGAGAAATGTTAATGAGTCATTGAATGTCAATGAAGGACCAAATGATAATAATATAGAGCAAGGTATAAATAAAAAACAAAATGATAATATAAGACATGATATTGAAACTCAAAATGTGTCAAAAAGAAATAATCACGAGTTTTTTAAAACGATGTACTTTAATGCTCGTAGTATTAGGAACAAATTTCAAGAAATACAGGCGTATGTCAAAAGCGAAAATCTCGATATGATAGGAATAACTGAGACATGGTTAAATGGTACAGAGTTCGAAGCTGAATTTAATATTGCGGGATTTAAACACTTTCATCAGGATAGAAACCACAAGAAAGGTGGGGGTGTTCTATTGTACGTTAAAAACAATGTTCATGCTTGTGTTTTAGAGAAAGTGAAACAGGATGCATATGATAGTTTGTGGGTTGAGTTAACCCAAACAAATGGACAAAAAATGAATATAGGTGTAATATATAGGCCAAAGACATTATCATTAGCAGACGACAAACTCTTATTTCAAGAACTGTCTAGTTTCTGCAACCGGGATTTATTGATAATGGGTGATTTCAATTTTACTGACATTGATTGGATGACCCTTGAACATGGCCATATAGGTAGTCGCTTGATTGATTTTCTTGGTGACAATTACTTAATTAATTCAGCATGTAAAAGAGCCCACAAGATATGGAAACTTACTCGATCTTTTGATCACTAGCCGCGAAAGCATGGTAAGTGATGTAGAAGTCGGTGAATCCGTTGCAAATAGCGATCACAACTTAGTCAGATTCAAACTCCTAAACAATTTTAGAATAGATACTTGTGCTTCTAAAATACCCGATTTCAGTAAAGCTCAGTTCATAGGACTACGCCAGGAGCTTCAGCTTACAGATTGGGAGGCAAAATTAAACGAAAGGCCTGTAGATCAGATGTGGGAAATATTTCAAAATACGCTCACTAAGATGATTCAAACTTACATTCCTTTTAAGGACAGACGTCCCCCAAATCAGGCTCGCCCAAAGTGGCTCGACAAAGAAACTGAAAAAAGTATTGCTAAAAAGAGACAGGCTTATAAGAAATATAAGTGCTCGGGTGCATCTAATGACTATGAAACTTATGTATCAATACAGAGAGATTTAAAAAGGACAATAAGAAAAAGAAAACGACAATACGAAATGAACATCGCTGATAAATCCAAAGAGAATCCCAAAGAATTCTATAGTTAAATTAGAGATAAAAAGGTTGTTAGGAAATCACATTGGGCCACTATTATTTGCTGACGGTCAACTTGAATATTCAAATGAAGGAATGTGTAATATCTTAAAACAATTACTTAGCTCGGTATTCGTAAACGAAACACCTCAAAGTGAATCTCAAACTGAAACCTGTGAAAAGTCTGGGGTAAACTTACTCACTACGGTAAATATAACTAAAGAAAAAAATTAAAAAGGTGTATAGAACAACTCAAAGTTAATAAAACACCAGGACATGACGGTTGGCATCCAAGAATTTTAAAAGAAATTAAAAATGCGATTGTTGTTCCATTAGAAATTATTTTCAAGAAATCCATCATATCCGGAGATGTCCCAAGAGAATGGAAGCTAGCTAACGTTACTCCCATATTCAAAAAAGGTGACAAAAAGAAACCAAATAACTATAGGCCTATAAGTTTGACTTCAATCGTAGGAAAAATAATGGAAACTATCATCAGGGATGCTATCGAACATCATTTAGAAAGTAACCGTTTGATAAATGATAGCCAGCATGGTTTCAGACGGAAACGTTCTTGCGTGACTAACTTCCTCGAATTCTACAACACAGTTATCTCGAATTATGACAAAAGAAACAATATAGATTTAATCTATCTAGACTTTGCAAAAGCTTTTGATACCGTCCCACACGAAAGACTACTTACTAAACTAGCTTTGCATGGAATAAGTGGTAGCCTATTAGGTTGGACTAGTAATTGGTTGAATGGTCGAAAACAGAGAGTTGTTTTAAATGGAAAAACTTCTGGATGGAAAAGTGTTGCAAGTGGAGTTCCTCAGGGTTCCGTTCTTGGGCCACTTCTATTCATAGTATATATAAATGATATAGACCATGGACTAAAATCTACTGTTTTCAAATTTGCTGATGATACAAAACTGTGCGGAGTGGCAAATGATCACTC
>NC_134797.1:8210267-8212448 GCF_046742065.1 Oratosquilla oratoria | reverse complement strand
GCACAGGCTGCACGGACTCTGACACGGAATACGTAAGAGAAACACAAAAGAACTTAGCCACTAGAGTATAAGAACACCAACGTGCAGTAAGGCGAGAAGATCCGAAATCGGCCCTGTATAAGCACACTGCAGAACACCAACACAGGACTGATTGGGATGGAGTGACAACTCTACACAAAGAAAAACAAAGAGAAAAGACTATTCTTGGAAGCATGGGAAACTAAGAGCAACTGCATGAACAGGTGCATTGATCTCAATCCTATTTATCTAGTAACGAGGAGTAACGCAGTCTAATCCCTTTGATCTGTTTTTTTTTTTCAGTCTCAGTCTGCTTCTTTATGACCTGAAATTTGTTCACCAGGTGGCTTTTGTCCGACCTCCTTTCTCGAAGGCAGTCTCCCAGTGCAGCTTTTCAACTCCTCTTTCCGTGACTTTTGTCCTCTTTTTTCAGTTTTAGTCTACTTCATTTTTCTCTTCTGCTCTATATTTCTTTTTATCTTCTTTGTATATTTTATTTATCTGGTTGTAATGTAGTCGTTCGTTATTGAGATCTGTTCCTCCCTCTGTTCCCCCATTCTTCTTTGCGGACATTTGGTCTACTTCATTTGCGTCTTTGGACTATGTTTTGGTGTTTGTACGCTTGGGTCACGTATTGTTGCTTTTGTGCCACACTTGTTTTATGTTCACAGCCATTTAACTTTTTATTTTTGTTTTTGTTTTTTATTTGTCTGTTTGTAATCTAGTCGTTTGTTCTTAGCATTGCATTGCGGGCATTTGGTCCACTTCTATTTACGTCTCTGTACTATGTTCTGATGTCTTTACGTCAGTGTAACTTATTGATGTCTTTTGCTACACTTGATTTATGTTCACAGCCATGCAGCTTGTTTAAGGGGGGCCACCCCCGAAAAATCCTTGGGCCTCATATCTCACTTCTGGTTCATCCAATTGCTTTGAAATTTTAATATGTTGTTTGTCGGTGTAAAGAAATGCTATTCTGTAAATTTCATGAAATTTCAATGAATGGTAGCGGCTACAAAAAAAACGTGTTTTTCTTTTTTTTGTTTCACAAGATTCATTTTTCACTTAATTGATTTGAAAAAATTATAATAGAAAATTTTTTAATATATCTACATTTTGTTGCATTTGTTTTTAAATTTTTTTTTTTTTCTTTGAAGGATTTTTTTTGTTTTTTTTTTTTTTTTTTTTTTTAGGGCCCCCTAATCCCGTTTTTTTTTTTTTTTTTTTTTTTTTTGGACAAATTAAGAAATCTAATTCCTAGAAAAAATTATATTTTTGTTGAAGTACAAAATGATACCTAACATAAGTTGATCAGAATTTTTACCAATTTTGTGAAAATATTTTGAAGTTCAAAAAAACAACATTTCGAGATATCAGCTTTTTTTTTTTTTTTTTTTTTTTTCCTTTTCCTGCCATGTGTATTCATCTGATTGGCATGAAATTTTCACATATGATTGTGTATATATTGTTGATATAGTGGAGAATGAAGAGAAATGGGGGGTGACTGCTGTTGTGGCGTGGGTGGGAGTGGTGGCGGAGGAGGAGGTGATAAGCCGGACGGCGATGACACGCTCTCCCCTTCATCTCTGCTAATTTCTTCGCTAATTTCTCCTTGATCTGAAGAGTCTTGATGCTCTTTACTCTTCTTGAAGTTGGATATCCTCGATAACGTAAGCTTACGTTTGTAACTCATCTTGCAAGACGAATATAAAAGAAATATTACAGGAACGCAGCGTTGCGTTGTCTGTAATGTCTCCGTATGTACTGGACGTGAGTAGCTAGGAATACCACACGCATGCGGGGAAGAAATGCCATTTGTCAAAATTTATATAAAGAAAAAATTATTTTAATGATATTTCTACATAGTTATAAGCATTGAATGATACCTCATTTTCTAGCGCACGCGTCAGGCTATGACGCAACACCCCGGGTCATTTAAAAATGGCATCTGAGGGAAAAAAAAATATTTTTCAGAAAAAAACTTCACGAAGTGATAGTTTCGGGTAGGACTGCCATCTTGAGCCGATAAAAGTGAAAAGTTAAATTGTAAAAACATTCGTGAAATATTCACCGGGGTGGGCCCCCTTAATTTCTATTTGTATTTTTGGTACCAATATTTCATTTCAATTGTAGTGTCTATTTTATTTATCTTTATTTATATAT
>NC_134797.1:8187767-8192767 GCF_046742065.1 Oratosquilla oratoria | reverse complement strand
TACTATAATCATTGAAGAAGAACATACAATAGGAGATAGCTACAAATATATTTCAGCTGATTTTGGTTAAACTGAGTTTCGACGCGACATTAGAATGTTCTCGAACATAGCGCGGGCACCGTAGCTCCGCCCACCCGTGACGTCACTAAACGTTCGGACAGAGGCGTAAGCTAAGGCCATTAATTTTAAGAGTAATAGGAAAAATTCCCAACTTTCAGTTCAGGATTCCACTAGAGAAATAGTGTAGGGAGAGATTGTAGCAGCTAGGGGCTCTGTTGAGAAGCGAAATGAAGTTTTACGAAATAATACAACAGGGAGGTTAGTAGTTTACCCATAGATACGAACACATAGCCGTCTCGTTCTCTTTGTGCGCAGCTAAAATTTTAATCTGATGCCAAAAATGATTCCGATAACAGGTATGAACACGTTCTGTAAGATTAATGAAAACAAATGTCAATATGTGAGTTAAATGATATAGTGCAGATATAGTAGGTAGATAGTTATTATTATTATTAAGTTTTGAATCTGATGCCAAAAATGATTCCGATAACAGATATGGAAAAAGGGGTTTAAGGGAGTGTACTTCACAAACACTTTGCGTATATACATTAGCTATGAGAGTGTAATCCTTAGAGTCCAATTCGGTCTGTGATCGTTCTCTAATAAGAATACGGGGTTGAAGGTAGACACAGTGCTTGAAGGTAGACACAATATTGTAAGTAGACTTATACAGTGACCGGAAGGTTGGAGCGTAAATAACTACGTTTTTCCACGTGCCTGTGACCTTACTTATGATGCCCATAAGAAAGAAAAAACTGTTATTAAATGTCTCGCATACCCATATATTTTTCATATTGTAAGGATCAATAGATTGTCTAGTTGGAGAAAACCACAATATACTTTTGTATTTCCTTACTATATTTTTGCTTCAGTGTAATAATTAACACATCGCAGATTACGGCACCACATTATTGGTGGCAGCGGTGGGATTTACGCTATTAACCAACCTGAAGCTCACTTATCTGTGTGTCGACCTTGACAAAGCTTGTGTACCCTGTGGATTGGCAGTACAGTCATCAGAGACAGAATAGATCCTCGGCAGTCACTAAGAGTATAGAAATAGCGGATGAGATTGTGTGGGGAAGTGACGTGTTAAGGTGGAACTACACATAATTAAAGGCAGTCAGGTAAAAATGAACAATAAAACGGAATGGGAATCCAATTCGGGAGAGGAAGAAGAGACGAGAGCGAGGATGGAAGATAGACATGAATGGGAATCTAACCCAGGAGGAGCTGTTCTATTGGCCAAATGTAAAAAGGTAAATGTATGTAATTTTGTAAAGAAATGCATTACTTGTCAGAGTTTCAAGGGTACACAAGGGTTGTCACAGCAATACAAAGAGGTTCCCCCTGCTACAAAGGCAATGGAGAGAATAGGCATAGACCTAACAGATATGGTGTCCGGGACGCAGAGATATAGGTATATTATGACAATAATCGATCACTACAGTAGGTTCGTTAGGTTTTTCCCATTGAGAACAAAACACCACCAACACATACTACACTCCCTAACCCAGTTCTTCGCAGACTACGGCACCCCAGAGAGAATCGTAGCAGACAATGGAGCAGAATTCACCAACATGGCTTTCAAGAAGTTGTGTGGAGAACAGCAAATCACCCTGCTCTACACTACCCCAGACCATCCCCAAGCGAATGGAATGGTGGAGCGGATGCATCGAACATTGAAGAACATTGAAGACGGCTCATCGAAGAATACTGAAGGGAATCAATTGGAACAACCCGACCAGTTGGTCCCATATCTAGTGATTTAAGGTGCTAAGATGTCAGTAGTTAACTGCAATAGGAAATGTAGGGATCATATCGTGCCAGTATATGTCCAAAGAAAAACGAATGCTCGTGCAAATTAATGCAAAGATGCCCTCAATGTTCCTATATATTGGACCATAAAGCTTAAATGTAACCCACCTATACTTTTATACATGTGTAAGGTTGAGATGTCCTAGGATTAAGGATGCATATATTTCATATGTTGTAAAAGGAAATTTCAGCAACAGCCAGGTGAAGGAACTAAATGTCAACTTAGGGGGAGGATAAAGAAGTCAATATTAGCCTAGGAGAGGGACTACAAACGATGGTTAGCGAGCACTTTCATTCGGAGTAGTATTGGAAAATGGGGAAATTCTTTAGCTCGAGTTGGGGTCATGAACCCAACTCAATTCACAATTGCCCGCTTGACAGGGGTGTAGGACTTCAGGACCTGGTGGACAATCGCCGATTGCCCAGAGGTGAGCCCACAGAAGGGGAAGTAGTGTGCCACCCATGGGGCGAATCCACAAGAGAGAGTCGTGGCTTAGCTCGGTCGTAGCGGCTATGCATGTCCAGTCAAGTAGTATGTAAGAGGTCAATTGGGGAATCCAGCCAATACGAAGACTGATGGAAAAGTCCACGGAGACATCCACAGTAAATTGGTGTACCCCCGGGTCACCTGAGATTCGTACACCTACGAGTGTGCTGAGGAGAGAGTGCCTCGTCAAGCTATCAAAAGGATAATCGCTCTCTGATGCAGGATGGATTTTTTTTTCTTTTGCAGAGGGATTTGGACCACACCAAATAGAATCCTTCACGTGATGTTGCGGAATTTTTCTTACGGGGGGGCGTAGAGCCATGTAAGGACAGGAATTTTGAAGGGATATTATTTTTGGAATTTCGTTTTATTTATCTATTTATTTATTTGAGTGTTGATTTGAGAGACTGGGTATTATGGACGTCGTAACGGTTTTACTCAACCAAGAAGCAAAGTAGAAAATAGAGCCTTAATAGACCATGAATTTATTCTATTCTATGTCTGCCTATCAAGATGTGTTGGCAAAGAGCCTTACTATAATCATTGAAGAAGAACATACAATAGGAGATAGCTACAAATATATTTCAGCTGATTTTGGTTAAACTGAGTTTCGACGCGACATTAGAATGTTCTCGAACATAGCGCGGGCACCGTAGCTCCGCCCACCCGTGACGTCACTAAACGTTCGGACAGAGGCGTAAGCTAAGGCCATTAATTTTAAGAGTAATAGGAAAAATTCCCAACTTTCAGTTCAGGATTCCACTAGAGAAATAGTGTAGGGAGAGATTGTAGCAGCTAGGGGCTCTGTTGAGAAGCGAAATGAAGTTTTACGAAATAATACAACAGGGAGGTTAGTAGTTTACCCATAGATACGAACACATAGCCGTCTCGTTCTCTTTGTGCGCAGCTAAAATTTTAATCTGATGCCAAAAATGATTCCGATAACAGGTATGAACACGTTCTGTAAGATTAATGAAAACAAATGTCAATATGTGAGTTAAATGATATAGTGCAGATATAGTAGGTAGATAGTTATTATTATTATTAAGTTTTGAATCTGATGCCAAAAATGATTCCGATAACAGATATGGAAAAAGGGGTTTAAGGGAGTGTACTTCACAAACACTTTGCGTATATACATTAGCTATGAGAGTGTAATCCTTAGAGTCCAATTCGGTCTGTGATCGTTCTCTAATAAGAATACGGGGTTGAAGGTAGACACAGTGCTTGAAGGTAGACACAATATTGTAAGTAGACTTATACAGTGACCGGAAGGTTGGAGCGTAAATAACTACGTTTTTCCACGTGCCTGTGACCTTACTTATGATGCCCATAAGAAAGAAAAAACTGTTATTAAATGTCTCGCATACCCATATATTTTTCATATTGTAAGGATCAATAGATTGTCTAGTTGGAGAAAACCACAATATACTTTTGTATTTCCTTACTATATTTTTGCTTCAGTGTAATAATTAACACATAGCAGACCTTCGCTTATTTTCTTTTACTACCCCCACATTATTGGTGGCCCCACATTATTGGTGGCTTATATTCTTTTACTACCCCCACTTGGGCATAGGCCTTTTCGCTACCCAGGACCAACCCCGAACGACCTGAGGAAAGGGGACGGAGTCAGACGTGAATAACAAGGAGCAGTTTCCATTTATGGTCAGATATATCCATATAGACGATTGGGTGGTGGCAGCGTATACCTTGATTTTTTTTATTTCCCAAATCGTTCGTATGTGGGTATCTCTGATCACTCCCATTGGAGGTGCTCTTGGTTAAACACTAAATCAATCGACGGCACCACATATATATATACATATTCTGATTAAAATCAACTGCACTGGATGCTTTGATGATTTTAAGGTCGGAATTCTTGATCTTTTGAAAGACCTTGTTACTTGTGGAGAGGGACTGGATGAAATTATTGATTTCTCTTTGATGAGTAACATAGCTCTTTTTTAATGCTGTTGTATGCCGACTTGATTAATTATCTTCTAGTAATAGAGGAAACTGTTGACTAACATTCACCTAAACTCAGAGGTTTTTGCCTCGATCTGAGGCTTCTTCAGGCTGCAGACTGCGTGTTGTTTCTTCACTGGAGGTTAGGAGAATAGTGAGGGAACGACGGTGGTGAGAGCAAAACTTTCCCTTTCGGGAGAGGTGAAATACCTCCGCATTACACTTAACATTACATAAATATAATATCCTGGTACCACGGAGGGAGAGGGGGGGGGAAGGGGAAGAACAGATAGAAATGACGGAAGGAAGAGATAGATAGGTTGCCGGGCTTCCGGCACGCAGTTATTTCCTCCATCATTACCGAGAGGAGGGTAGAGCCCATATCACCCAGGCCAAGACGGAAAGGTATGTGTATGTGTGGGTGTGTTTTGGTTGAGGCAAAAGTTAAACCTAATAACTTAAACCTTTTTTTTTTTTTTTTATCTTAACTCTAAGTTTTGAAACTTGATGTGTTGGTGTGTGCCTATGCTAGCTTTTTATTATTCATGAAAAAAAGGGGGGGGTATAATTACGTCTGAAAAAAGGGGAGGGTTGTGATTACGTCTGCGATAAAAGGGGGTGGGGGATACTTCCCTCGGTCATGATTCTATCCCTACGTATATAGTGT
>NC_134797.1:8180267-8182767 GCF_046742065.1 Oratosquilla oratoria | reverse complement strand
AAAACTCCCTTTATATACATTTCTATCAAATATACATCGATGAAATATATATATGTGTATAGCTCTCGCATACCCATGGGTCAATTTCGAATGTCCTTAAGATTATCTGAACAGTGTGTGTGAGTGTTTGTATGCGTATCGTTACTGAATTCCATACGATTACAAAATCATACCTCTAAGATGAACTATGCTACTCAGCAATCCGCTGAGGCCGGGGCAGGGGTCTGGGTTTAGGGCGCGGGGGTAAGAAAGTGAGCTTGCACGTGGGGGTGAAGTCGAGTGGGCGTGGGGGAGTGCTATTGTCTTCTTTTTTTCTCAAGGAGGTTACTTTATAGGTCCCAGGGACCCTCATTGGTTCTGAGAGCTTTCAAGAAGGTCGTGGACGGAGAAAGTAGCTTACTGTGGACTTAGGACAAATATGTTCATCATTACATCACCATACTGGGCCTATCCTTGTCATATGTGGTGAATTCGAATAGAAGAAGACTTCACTTGTAATATTCTAAGCTTTCTTAAGAACATTTGAAGAAACTGTCTCATATTGATATAGGTTTAACTTCTTTTAGCTCGTGATTCAGCTTCTCAATATCTGACGCAAAGTAATTTGACAGTTTGTTACTCGAAAAACAGATGATTGTTACCAATTTTTTTCTAGTCAAACGAATTCACAACAGTTGACGAGAATCAGCCAACTATGAATGCCCCTACAGCCTACAAGTGGTCTGTAGCTGCAGCATATATTAATAGGGCCCTAGCCCACTGCAATAGCTGGACAGAGACCTACCGTGAATTTGACCATATCCGTCAACTTCTTATCAATAACGGATATCCTGATCACATGATAGAAGGACTCATCAAGAAGAAACTTGACCAATACACTGCTTCCGCCCAGACCCCAGACTCCCCAGACCACAAGATTACCATCTACCACCGAAACAATTACCACTTCCCGACAACCCAACATTAAAATACAATTTTCTTCTGACTTCATTCTTCCTTCGGCTGGCCCCCAGGAGCAGATCTCCCTTCAACATTCGTGAGAGCCGCATTACCTTCCACCAAGCGGCCGTGAATCCCAGCCGGTATCACTAGATATCAGAAGGCGAACTAGAGCCTCCACTCATCGCCCAAGATCATGGGAGGAACCCAGCAGCCAATCAGAATCTAGCATTCTGCCCGGGCTGGGTCAACTGAACCGTGGAGCAGCTCGAGTTTCTTCTCACTGCCCGGGATCAGAGGAAGTATCACCCAGGCCAATCAGAGCCCAGGAATCCACCCGTGCCGAATCGGCTCAGCTGTAGGCCTCATATATAAGGCCTCCGCCTAGCCGTCACATTCACTCATCACCAGCCTTCTGAGAACAGCAGATCATCTCTACAGTCAATGAAGTCCTTTCACCCTGAGGAAGCCTCTTAGGGAGGCGAAAAAAAACAGAATTTTTTATGCGTGTTATTGTCAACAGGTTTTACATGTTGTTACAAATTTTTGTAGTAGGACAGAGATGTGAGAAATCTTTAGGAAAAAGCAAGGATAATTTTTGGGCTTTTATGGATCTGGAAAAGGCTTATGACAAGGTAGATAGGAAGGCACTGTGGAAGGTACTGCAGATATATAGGATAGGAGGAAAGCTTTTAAAAGCAGTTAAGAGGTTTTACGAGAGTAGTAGAGCTTGTGTTAGAATCAGAAATGGAGAGAGTGAGTGATTTGAGGTAAAGGTGGGACTTTGTCAGGGATGTGTTATGTCGTCTTGGCTGTTCAATTTATGGCGTGGTGCGAGAGGTAAGGGCAAGGTTAGTGGGTTGGGGATTGTTGATGTTTAAAGAAAATGGAGAGAAGTGGGAGATAAGCCAGTTGTTCTTTACTGATGACACTGCGCTTGTAGCAGAACCAGAGGAGGATTTGAGGAATCTAGTGACAGAGTTTGGGAAGGGATGCGAAAAAAGGAAGTTGAAGATAAATGTGGGTAAAAATAAGGTGATGAAATGTACGAGGGGAGAAAGTGGCAGCAGACTGGAAATGAGTATTAAGGGAGACAGACTGGAGAAAATAGATAGTTTTATATACCTGGGTACGAATGTGACGCGAGTAAATACCTTGGGGGATTAAAAAGTGTAATGAGAAATGGAGATTTGAGAATGAATACTAAGAGGAGATTGTATGAAGGAATGATCGTGTCGACAGAAACATGGAACATAATAGAGAAATAGAGGAGTTTGAATATGTTTGAGATGAGGTGTCTAAGATGTATGATAGGGGTTACTAGGCTGGATAGAGTGAAAAACTAGGAGGTGAGGAGGAGAGCGGGGTGGAAAAGGATTTGGGAGATAGGGTTCATGTGAGAGTATTGAGGAGGTTTGAACACATGGTAAGAATGAGTGAAGATAATTAGTAAAAAATGTGTGGAAGGTAGAGGTGGAAGGAGTGAACATGAGGGAGCGACCAAAGGTGAGATTGATGGGCTAAAAGGGGCATTAGGAAAGAGGGAAATGTCTTCTGAGGA
>NC_134797.1:8162767-8172767 GCF_046742065.1 Oratosquilla oratoria | reverse complement strand
CTCCAATCTGGTCAATAATAATAACCTTACCTTACTCGCCTTCTCTCCCTTTTCATACATCCATCTACGCCACTCACCTGGAGGTAATTGCACACAAATGAACAATTGCATCTTCACACCGTGGTGAATAAAGCGCCACTTCCCCATCATATTGCGTAACGACAGGCAAATCTACGGACAGCGACAGCCCCACCTGGCGGTATCTACACAGCTGTCTACACTCACCATTTCCGAGTGTCCTACCAACGAACTGAAATCTTCCAAGTAAGATAAATACAAATAGTGCGTGACCGCATACCCAAATCAAAACCGTTGCATGTATTTTGCCAACTTATAACTTTGCATATATTTGTGCATACAATATTTTTTTTAGATTTTATTATTACCTTGTTATATATATTGTACCTGCAAGAACTCTCATATTACCTTTTCTGTGATTATTACCCTGTTTTACATACATCGTATCATTTTGATATGCATTTTATCAGTTAAGTGTTTCTTGTTTAAATTATACACATTTTTATTATAATATTCTAAATATTACCCATTGTCGACTTATACCCCCCTTCTCTTATCTAACCTTAACATACTACCCCTTAGGTAATGTGTACCACATATTTCTGACTTAAATAACTCAATTTAGACCTCCCACCTCACCTAACTCATACCTTCAGTACCAAACGCACCTTTAGTTAACCACTAACATGGCTACAGGAACGAGAGCCAAAGTAAAAAAAATGGTAGACGGCATTCTCTCTAAATCTCGAGAAGAAAAGCCCACACATAACTCTGACCATGACAACACTAAACCAGATTCACAACAAATAATTTCACAGGATGACAATGACAAACCATCCTTACACCATGACCGCTCACATCACTCTGACCACGCCGCGCCTAAGGCAGATAATCCAACATTTCACGAGGATTATCAGGATATCTTACCCTTTTACAATGAGCCCTCACAGGAAGACCCCTTTAACCCCTCCCAACTACAACACCCCTCCAACCCCATTCCTCCCTCCACACCAAATGCTCAAGCTATTCCTCAACTAAACCCTCAACAATCCAACCCCCATATCCCGACACCCCTAAACCCCCTTCCCGTTCACCCACAACACCAACCCCTCAATCACGCAACCCATGCCTACCAAAACCTTCCCTTTCCTTCTCCCAACTTCCCATCTGGTCAACCCACCTCCACACCATACCACCACCCACCACCTACCCTTGCCCCAAACCTATCACATTATCCATACCCACACCCTCAACCTACAATAATTAACAACTACCAAACCATTACCCCTCTAACCGAAATTCCAACCTTCTCCCAAGCTAGCGGCCTATCCATTACTGACTTTCTGACAGCATGTGACCTTTTCTTTTCAAAGAACCCACATTACTCTGACTTAGACAAAATAAACCTATGCCGTCAGAAAATAGAAGCATCGGATGACCACCGATCGACAGCACGAATGCTAGACAGCTTAGTCGCGAGTGGAATCACATATCATGACTATAAATATCACCTGTTAAATGTCTTTCAGAACAAACAAGAGAACAACATTAGCTTCCTCCTCACCTTCCTAAATAACACTAGAGTTCAAACACAGACAAACATAAAAGATTTTGTTGCTAACAAAATTAAAGAAGTTAGGGAGGACCTAGAAAATAATAGCCCTTGGGTATACACTGACTATACTGGACGAAAGGTAATGACCTTGGAAAACCTATACACATTCTTCGAGATAGGTTTTTATCTTTCTCAACTCCCACCAAAGTGTTTAAAAGAGGCCTCAAAAAGGGAATTAAACACTAGAAACCCATTGGCTTATACCTACATCCTAGATATCACCAACGCTTGCAATGTCCCCCTCTCCACCCACCACTATCTCCCTAGACTAAATAGCCTTCAGTCACATCAGCCCCCTTGCACCAATCCAGCACAACCTTATAACTGGTGTTCATACCATTTGTCAACAAGCCACAACACTAGAGACTGCATACAGAAACAACAAATGCAAACACAGGCACCACACCGCCCTATCCCTTGCTCAGTTCATGGAACCACTTCCCACACCGATGCCCAGTGTCGAACACAGCAACAACAATACCCGCAGGTACAACACCGCGCCATCCCTTGCTCAGTTCATGGTACTACCTCCCATACGGATGCACAATGCAAAGTGCAACATCAAACCAAACAAGTTCCACCCCCCTCCAGACCTCCCAACATATCTAAACCGACAACCCAGGCAAATACTGCAACCTACACAAAACCACAACTCACTCCAACGAAGAGTGTTCTCAACAAAAATCACAACCACAACCTCATCAGAGAACCAACAAACAACTCACCGCCCCTCGACAAACAGCTTCCTCCCACACAACACGCACAACTCAACACCGATTGGGGGAACGTGTACCAGCCTCACGCACCAAACCACCATAGGAACATCTCACACACAACACAACTATATCACCCTAAAGGTGACCTTAGATCAACTCACAGTTGACATGATGGTTGATACAGGAACAAACCTGAACATCATCCCCAGAGCACTCTATGAAGCATTAAATGACCCACCCCAAATTCAATTTTCAAATATGGAAGGACTCCTAATAGAAGGGAGCACCATTTCACTTCACGACATGATTGATCTAAACATAGAAGTGAACAATTCCCAAGTAGGTTTCACATCCTTCCACATAGCTGATGAGTGGAGTCTCGACCAACAAGGTATCATAGGATTAAAGTCCTTGCGGGACTGGAAAACTAAGATAGACTTTGAGACCAACAAAATCTCCTTCCGAGATGTAAATAATGAGTCAACAGTTCCTGAGACACCCGACTCAGACACACAACCTCTCTCATGTCTACCTTCCTTAAATACTCCAAATCCCACTAACAGCTATTCCTTCCGACCACCCCCTTATGTCACCTCAAAGGCACTGATGTCTAGCACAGTCATTATACCCCCTAGACATTCAATAACAGTTCCACTATACATACCCGGAGCAATAGAACACCAGGATGTCATAATTGACCCAGATACGTCAAGAATAAATAACATAACCTTGGAATCCTCCTGGGATATAATATCAGAAAATAAACACACCCTAGCTATGTTAACAAATCTCTCCGATCAACACCGCAAAATCAGGAAGAACACAAACATTTGTTCAGTCCATCTCCATAATTCCCCTATCCAGGAACCACTCCCACAACACATCAACACTGTAAGACAAACACAACCCCTCACCCCTATCCATCCAAACCAAATCACAACATCAGCCAACGAAGAGATTCGTGACGGGCTACTGGCCCTCCTACAAAGGAATAGATCAGCTATCGCCTTAGAAGGTGAACCCCTAGGCAAATGTGATATAATCAAACATCACATCCAAATCCCCCCCAACACCCCCCCCTCATACACCCCCGCTTACCGCATACCTCACAGTAGGAAAACCCAAGTCAACAACAGTGTACAAGAGATGTTACACCAAGGCGTAATTTCTCATTCCGACAGTCCCTGGAACAGTCCTCTCTTCCTGATCCCTAAGAAAGACGGAACCTTACGCCCTGTTGTGGACTTTAGGAAAGTCAACAACCTAACTCAATCAGACCCACACCCCCTCCCCGCCATGCAAGATGTCTTACAAACCATCGGTAACGGGAATTCGATATTTTCCACTATTGACCTTAAGTCTGCCTTCTGGCAAGTGGAATTATCTGATGAATCTAAACCCGTAACTGCATTCTCCACTGATAAGGGACATTTTCATTTTGAACGTATGCCCTTTGGCCTTAAGAATGCCCCCTCCACTCAGCAAAGACTCATGAATCGCATTTTCAGCGACATGATAGGAGTCTCATTATTCGTCTACTTAGACGACCTCATCATCTATAGTCCCACACAAACTGACCACCTTCACACACTAGAGATTGTCCTAAAAAGACTCAAAAACACAGGATTGAAAGTCCAACTAGGAAAGTGTAAATTCCTACAGACGGAACTCACCTTCCTAGGCCATAAGGTAGATAGCCAAGGCATCCATACCACCACAGATAAGATAGATACCATAAACAATTTCCCAACCCCCAGAAACGCAGATGAAACTAGAAGTTTCGTAGGACTAGCATCTTATTACAGACATTTCATACACAAATTTGCAGAAATCGCATCCCCTCTCACCAAATTCACAAGAAAAGGCGAGCCTTTCAAATGGTCTGAAGAGGAACAGACAAGTTTCAACACCCTTAAACATGCTCTTACCACAGCCCCTGTCCTTACCTTTCCTGATATGAAGAAAGAATTCCTTCTTTACACCGACGCCTCCTCTAAAGGAATAGGCGCAGTCCTACAACAGAAGGATGCAAATGGCAAAGAGCACCCCATAGCCTACGCAAGTAGAGTAATTAATAAGCCTGAAAGTAACTATTCAACTACACACAAAGAAGGCCTGGCCCTCATATGGGGTCTGAAACATTTTAAGTGTCTTATCCTAGGTTACAAGATATCCATATTCACTGATCACCAACCCCTAGTCTATCTCTTTAACTCAAAAGACTTACATGGGAGAGTTGCTAGATGGAAAGCAACTCTCCTTGATTACGATCCCAAGATCGTATACTTAGCTGGGAAAGCTAATATAGTAGCTGACTGTTTAAGCAGACAAACTCACATCTCACCTATAACCCAAACAACATGCATTCCTATGCAAGAACTCAGAGATGAGACGGATAATGACCCGACATGGTCTCAAATAAAACAGCACCTCCTTTCAAGAACCCCCTTACAGTCCCGACCACCTGTCCGTATAGAGGAACTCAAGCTGGTCGACGGAGTCATAAGGAGAACCACTAACGACAAAGTGGTAACTGTCGTTCCCAGAGTCCAAGTCCCCAAGGTCCTACACATATTGCACGACAGTGCAATGGGAGGCCACTCAGGCAGAGATAAGACACTAAACACTGCTAGGCACTCCTATTACTGGATCAATATGAAAAAAGATATAACCACACACATAGATTCATGTGTTACTTGCAACCAATTCAGAGGACCTGACCCAAAACAACTCCATATCAAAAACATCCCACTCCCTGCTGAACCATGGGAAACACTTGGCATTGACTTACTCAAAATGCCAACGAGCCATCAAGGCTCCAATTATGTACTCACTGCAGTCGACTTCTTCTCGAAGTACTGCATCCTAGTTCCACTCCAAGACAAAACAGCAGAGACTGTAGCCAAAACCCTAGTTAACAATATATTCTGCAGATACAACATTCCCACACGAATGTTATCTGACAACGGGTCAGAATTAAAAAACCAGGTAATGCGCGAAATAGCACATCTTTACAATGTAGATCAAACTTTCGCCACTGCCTACCACCCACAAGGGAATGGACTTACAGAGCGCACCAATCGCAAAGTGCTTGAAGTCCTCAGACCTTTGGTCAACGATCTCATGGACAGTTGGGAAGATTGGCTACCACAGGTACAAGCCAGTATCAACAGCACAGTCAATTCCGCAACAAAGATGTCCCCTCATGAGATCATTTTTGGCCAGCGAATGCGCCTACCCTACCAAATATTCAACCAACCACCCCCCCTTATACAATCTAGATAACCTCACACACTGCATAAAAAGAGGGATGCAAACCATTTACAAACAAGTCAGGGAAAACCTCAAAGTAGCCCAAGAAAAAACAAAGACAAAACAACACAAACGGTCATCCCCACTTGACATAGCGCTTGGTGACACAGTCATGGTCAAAGATTCAAGCAGGACTAACAAACTCAGACCCAAGTTCTTAGGTCCCTTCACAGTCACAAGCTCACTCCCTAACAATGTTTTTCTACTAACAGATCCTTCCGATCACACAACTGTAACCATACATGGAGAGAAATTGAGAAAGGTCAAACTCAACCTCGACCTAACCCCACCTCCCACCCACAACCCACCTACCGCACTCACACATAACTCACCCAAGCGCAAGTCTCATCCCATGACTCTGCGTCGACGCAACTAAACATGCACTCTAGCTCTCGCCCCTGAAGATGCAGGACGTCATGTATCTCTCAGTGGAGGTTAAAATGGCCCATTTCCAATAAGAACTCCCTTCCGCATATCTAGTGAAACTTCTCCACTTCCTTCCGACCAATATAACCTTAGCGAGAGTCAGATAGACATATCCTCATTCACTGAGACATAACCTTCATCCACAGGATGACTACAATACTACTACTACTTCACCTCGTCCACCTCTCCCTCTCCACCCCCGTTTTGATCCCAGGAACAGTCATCAACAACCATGGAATAGTTAACTTTCAAATGATCACTCCAACCCAACTTGATCAAACACTACGACAAGCCCACAATACATTGAAACTTACCCCCTTCTTCTCCCGAAATGAAATACATCATTATTACCCCATCTTAACATCAACTATCTTTCAAGAATTTATTCTTATCAACATACCTATGGACCCGATCAAGAGATTCTCCCTTTGGGAAATTTATCCCTTCCCCTACCCCTACCAAAACCGCACAATGACCCTCAACCTACCAACCTCCACCATCCTAAAATCAACAGACGGCCAATGGATCACACTAACCTCACCAGAAACCATGGCAATTTGCAAGATAGCACGACCCAACTTCCATATCTGTCCAGCTTACCCCTTCCATTTCCAATTAACCAAATCCCAACCTTGCCTCTCAGAACTCACAGCACCCAAAGTCAATTTTTCCGAGACGTGTGACTTTCGCTTCTCAGACAACACTCAAATACACCACACCAACGTAGGACATAAACACTTCATATTTCTTCCCCACCCCACATTAGTGTCAGTGATATGCCTACACAAACCACCCTCCCATCATAAGATCAACGGCTCTATCACTCTACCAGATACCTGCCACATCTACATGATGGACTCAATGCTACTTCCAAATAAACTCCACCAACAAGGCACTCTCAACATGACCCACGATCTAGGTCCCATAACCCAACTAACACTCCCACCCCTCCCAAAGATCCCCGATACCATCCTTCCAAGTAAGATAGACATGGTACACCTCCTGAATAAATCAACTACTCTTGACATGGATTCCTTAGACCTTCATTACAAAATACTACCCTATACCTCCACAGCCCTCTCAATCTTAATCATCCTCTTTATAGTTGTGGTATTAACCAAATTCTTTTGCATGAAGTAAGACCTTCCAACACCTTTCAACCCCCATTCCCAAATTACTGTAAACCTAGATTAAGTTTGATCTTGTGTCTCACCCAATATCTTGAATACCATAATAACAGATATAACCATACAAACTAGTGATAAGAATTTTACAAGGAACCATAAATACTGTAAAATACAACCTGTCCTGTGTGACATACCACATTAACTCTAGCGCAATATTTAGAAATGGGAATTCTAACAGTGATATATGAAATAAAGTATATACTTTCAAGTGATAGTTGAAAATGTATGTAATCTTGGTGAGACACAACATTACTTTTCAGAGACACAACATCGCATACCCATACTTCTAGTTCAAGGTGCCCTCTTGGGACCTAGCAATCACTTCAACAACCCCCCCATCTCCACATATGTCTCTGATTTTATAACTGTATAACCATATGTATAAATATTTTGTTAACCATGTAACATTAGGTGCCGGGACCCACCTAACCCCAGGGGGAGAGCGATATGTATACGCCACCATATACATGATGAGTAATATCACTCGCTCACACCACTCACTCACTCCCTCACTCACTCACTCACTGTCCGCCCAACATCCGGCCCTTCTTGCTGACTAAGGATTGTCGAGTCAACACTTCGTAACACTTCATGCTTATGCATCTACCACTGCCGAAGCAACAGGCATACGAACGCACACGAACATCCGAGTAACCAAACAGACACACAACACAAATTAAGTATATTGACGATCCCCCCTGGACATATATATACATATTTAGTTATTAAGTAAATCACACCCTGTAATCCCAGGATACTAACCTTAGGAAATGGTCGTGATCTTGCTCGCATAAACTCTAAAGCTTATGCGAACATGGCACCTCATAAGTGCTAAGCCAATCATTTCCGGCCCTTAAAACCTCGGGGCACAGAGCTGGAGAGGTCGGTCCGATGGCACGTACCTCTCGTTTAAACAGTGCACGATAGTTAAGAGTGTTATAGTAACATTTAGGTAGGCTAAGATTATATCTCAACCAGTTGAGATTAACTAACTAAGTTAACTAAGTGATTGATACTGTGAAGTGTACCCAAAGTAATAAACAGAAAACGGTGCAAACAGTGTTTAGTGTTACCGCCTATAACCCCTGAATTGACCTGGAGTTGGGGGGATACAATATGTGCTCTTCGGGCAAAATATAGTAAGTGCCGGGCCTTGACCTCGGGCACACCTGGACAGACCTGCGTCTGGCAGGCACTTGACCTGACCAGCTCTGCTGTCATGGCGGCATATGTGTTCGCTAATAAAGGGGGTTAGTGGGTTGTGTTATGAGACACGTGTTATTTCACTATTCTTAGGCATTGCGGTTAGTTCTAATTATGGGGGTTAGTCGTATGGTTGGTGGTTATGGTTAGATATGGTATGTATATGTTAGCTTACGGGTAATGTAATTGGTGTAGGTATGAGAAGGGGGTTCAATGGGTTTCTCTGGTGACATTAGGCATCTTCGTGTGGCGATATCCTGTCGTCTTATTCTGCGTTTTTGCAATAGGAAAGTATGTGAAGTCAGCAAGATATATTCTTGCTCAAGACAAGTGCCATGTCGCATGTCTATGGATCGCGTGAGTGGTTGGTGATGGTTAGTAATGGTTCCCGACCTTTTGAGGTACGTACACGTACCTAGGGCTAAGGTCGTGACAGTGGGGTTTGGCATGCATAATTGCAAAAGAAATATTAAGATATGATAATCTGTAAAGTTGCTAGTGGGAAACATTGACTTGTAAAATTTATTTGAATGTGTAAAAGAAGGGTTTACGTATATCATCATAGCTTGAATGTGTTCAATAAGCTATGTAAAGATATTTACACTTGTACGTACATTCTCTTTCTAATGAGAATGAATTTGTACTTGCACTGGTATTATGTTCTTTCTCTAATCTATGAGAATTTTGTCACTAGTTTGGTGATCTCTTTTCTATGAGATATATCTAGTTTGTGTATATGTACACTTTCACTAAAGGCATAGCTTCACTGAAGATATGACATCCTAAATGGTTAGTTTGCTCTCAAATAATGTATTAGTTCGTATAGAGCTAAATATTCATATATACATTGACATATTGCATGGAGATATATCCGTTTACATAAAAGTTAATTATGCATTTTGTTCCATTATGTTACGAGTTAAATGTTGCTAGTATTTATGTTGTCGAGAATTGTTAATGATTATTGGTTAATTTTTTTTTAGTAAATTGCAGTTTCTATCAATTATGTTGCTGGTCTTATCGTATTTGTACATATTGTTATTTATTCAAAGGTAGTTAACTGTTTTTAGCTTTCTGAAAAATATAAGTTTGAGATGGATGTATATATTACATGTACGGGATGAAATACACACACACACATATATATATATATATATATATATATATATATATATATGCGTGTGTGTGTGTGTGTGTGTGTGTGTGTGTGTGTGTGTGTGTGTGTGTGTGTGTGTGTGTGTGTGTGTGTGTGTGTGTGTGTGTGTGTGTGTGTGTGTGTGTGTGTGCGTGTGTGTGTGTGTGTGTGTGTGTGTGTGCGTGCGTGTGTGTGTGTGTGTGTGTGTGTGTGTGTGTGTGTGTGTGTGTGTGTGTGTGTGTGTGTGTGTGTGTGTGTGTGTGTGTGTGTGTGTGTGTGTGTGTGTGTGTGTGTGTGTGTATCATTTTTGTACACCGCGGGAGTTGCAATTGATGAATACCACCTCCGAGAACTCTTGAGGTTATGCACGCAGGAGTCCACCTTCAGA
>NC_134797.1:8147767-8152767 GCF_046742065.1 Oratosquilla oratoria | reverse complement strand
TCCACTGGGAGCAACTTTCCAACACCAAGACTCTCCTCAGAAGTCACCGACAGCGTCTTTGAACTATATATATATATATATATATATATATATATATATATATATATATATATATATATATATATATATATATACAGTATATGTGTGTGTGTGTGTGTGTGTGTGTGTGTGTGTGTGTGTGTGTGTGTGTGTGTGTGTGTGTGTGTGTGTGTGTGTGTGTGTGTGTGTGTGTGTGTGTATTCACTTGGTCTTTGGATCACGCGTTGGACTCGTGATCGACAGCTATTTCCCTCCTGGAAGAGAGCTCAGAGCTCGTAGGTCCGATCTATGGGTAATGCTATGACCTTGCACACACACACACACCCAACTCCCCGCCCACGAGAGTCAGAGTAACGACCCGAGGCACAGCGATACCGAAATAATTTCGGCCCTGGGCAGGATTCGAACTGGGTACTGGGAGCTCTTCTACTTCCCAGTTCAGCGCTCTACCAACTGTGTGTGTGTGTGTGTGTGTGTGTGTGTGTGTGTGTGTGTGTGTGTGTGTGTGTGTGTGTGTGTGTGTGTGTGTGTGTGTGTGTGTGTGTGTGTATATATATGTTTATATATATATATATATATATATGTATATATATATATATATATATATATATATATATATATTCATATTAAACGAATAAAAAAGGAAAAAGTAAGCACAACAGGTTTTCAAATATTAAAAGTAATAGAAGGATTCCATTAATGAACAGAATTACCTGGCGACATGAAATGCAAATAATTCAAATTTTCCGGCTTATGTGACTAAGAAATGAGTTTCCTTCAGATAAAAAAAAGATATATATATATATATATATATATATATATATATATATATATATATATATATAACATGTGTACTTGTGCCGTAATCGTAAGCTTGCTGGTCTCGATTTCACTTAGTTGTGGGTTCGAATACCGCACATCTCTTTGATTCCCATTAGTGACTGTACCCACTCCAACAATCCAAACGCATAATAGGGGAAATGTGTTGTCTTCGGCCGCACCTACTCAACGTCTCCTGACGTAGGCTCCTCACCATCGTTACTGATAAGATGTATAATTACGCCCGTATGTAGTTTCTTATAACGGAATAAACGTATGACGTCATCCATGCACTAACAAAGTTCGAATCAAAAAGTTCCAATCAAAATATTTCAATGGAAAGAAACTCCGTACACCAAAAGCTTATGCTAATATTGTAAAGTATTTTGGAAATAAGTCCTAACTCTTTATACAGCAAGTCTTTGGTTTCTAGATGCATTATTGTTTCACAAGAAATTCCAAATGTAGGATATTGCCATTACTAGAAACACTTGAAAATATTTTCGTTCCAGATGTTGGAAGATATATAAAATTCAGAAACTCCCCATAGAGAGATGAACCTGTATTTGCTTAACACAAAGACCTATATTTCGCCAAAGGCTTTTTGGTCAACTCCAAAATTTAAAAAATCTTAAAGAGGAGTCCATCATTCTCCGTATCATTATTTATAATCTCATTCTTCTTATGTTCCTCATAAATGTCCATTTTCATAAATCTTCACTCACTGCTGACCTGGAAGGAGTATCTGTCTTCACCAGAAGAGGAGGGATTACAGCCGTGTCATAACAGAACGATAAATTATGAAAATGAACAATGAACAATGAAACACTGAGATCGAGACCAATGTGCCCCATTCTGAACAGTCTTGAGATGAATATTTTCGTGGTTATTGTCGTATTCAGATATCCCAGTCCACACGGTGATTCAACAGATTCACGTCTGCATTGGGACAAAGTTTATCTGATGCATAAATCCGGTTGTGGGCTCAGGAAGAAGATATAGAATTAACAATAATAGATATTATCCTAATATTAACATATCAAACGGGCAATGGTTTCCCGATATTATATCCGATTTCATGATCACCGACATCGCCAACAGGTATCTTCCCTCTGACCATATAATACATGATTAATCAGAGGTCATTAGTGAGTAAGAGTAGATGTCTATGTTTCTTTCCTATTTCCTATCTTGGCAAGAGGTGCTATTCAAAGCACCTATTTTATTTTTATCTTCTTCTCACTCCATACTAATAAAGAGGATGGCAGTTAGCAGTCGAAATATATAGACTTCCCTTTTCATTTTTGTTTTTGTTTTTGTTCCGACAATGCTATTAGTCGTGATTTATAGATGTTACTAAATTTTTAACAGTGATATATGTACGTACATGTGTATATATGTATATATATATATATATATATATATGTATGTATGTATATATATATATACTGTATATATACGTATATATATACATATATATATATACGTATATGTATGTATATATATATATATATATATACACATATATGTATACATATATATATATATATATGGGGTATTTCCTGATACTTTAAAGTCTATATGGGGCACCCCTACGAACCAGAGCCACACATAATTTTGTCTGTGATAAAGGATATCTATTCATAGAGAAATGATGATACTTTATTATACTGTGGCTGTTCCTCCGTCATGCTCTCCCCCCACTCTTAATACTGTCCTGTACCACTTATCTGAATATTCATTTCCTTTTTTTCGCCTAACCGTATGGTGGGGGGAAAGAATATGGCCACAAAGTGCTCCCACTTGAGTAGTAAAGGATAACAAAGAATGGGACGGGGGTAGGACTAGGCATCCTTCTATTTGTAGACCCAGAGGGAATATTCTAAAAAAAAAAAAAAAAAAAAAAAAAAAAAAGGGGGGGGAGGAGACTGCGAGGAGTTTTCCAGCCAAAATCCCTAAGGTTTGGGTCTTTTAATGTCCGTGGATGTGGTACAGAGGAGAGTAAAAGGAAAGAAATAGGCAGTATGTTTCTTAGAAGAAAGATGGATGTGTTGGCATTGAGTGAAACTAAGTTAAAAGGGAGGGGCGAGTTTGAGTTTAGGACTGTAGTTGGGAGGTTGTCAGGAGTGAAGAGAGGACGAGGGAGAGAAGGGTGGCTATACTAGTAAGTGAAGAGATATGTAAAGGTGTGGTGGCGTAGAAGGAGGTTTCTTCAAGGTTAATGTGAATCAAGGTGAAACTGTGAAGGGAGATGTGGGTTTTTGTAAGTTTCATATGGGCCTTGTGGTGAGAAGAGTGTAGAGTAAAGGGAGGCATTTTCGATATATTTAAATGAGTGCATAGAGTGTTTAGGGAGAAAAGTCAATGCAGTGGTATTGGGAGATCTTAATGCAAGAGTAGGAAATAAACCAATAGACGGAGTGTTTGGGAAGTGTGGAGTTCTAGGAAAAAATCGTAGTGGTGAGTTGATGATGGAGATATGTTTAGAAAGAGAGCTGGAAAAAAGTCGGACATGGGAGAGGGTGGTGGATAGTGGGTTGGTAGAAATGGGGTTAATGGACTACATAGTGGTAAAAAGTGGTGAAACTGGGAAGGGAGATGTGGGTTTTTGTAAGTGCATATGGGCCTAGTAGTTAGAAAAGTGTAAAGGGGGGGGGTCGATAGATTTAAATTAATGAATAGAAGGTTTAGGGAGAAATGTCGATATAGGGGTATTGGGAGATCTTAATGCTAGTGTAGGAAATAAATCAATAGACGGAGTGTTTGGAAAGTGTGAAGTTCTAGGAAAAATCCGCAGTGTAGAGTTAATGATGGAGATGTGTTTAGAAAGAGAACTAGAAAAAAAGTCACTCATGAGAGAGGGAAAGGTTGGTAGAAATAGGGTTAATGGACTACATAGAGGTAACCAGGAGAATAGAAGGAAAAGTTTTGGATGTACATATTCTAAGGGGAGAGAGTGGTGGAATATCAGATAATTTTTTGGTGAATGGTAAGTTGAAAATGGAGGATAGATGGAGAAAGAGGAAAAGGACAGAAGGTATGGAGGTGCCTAAAGTAAACTGCTTAAATGAGAAATAAAAGGATAAGGAGTACAATAAGAAACTGAGAAAGGAGTGTGAGGGAGTGAAGGATAGAGTGAAGGAAGAATGGGGATGGTTCAAGTAGGGAATTACAAGATGTGCAAAGTTGGTGTGTGGAACAAGAGGGATAGGAGGAAATAGAAAGAAGGGTAGAGAGTGGTGGAATGATGAAGCAAAAAAGGTTGTAGAAGAGAAGAAGCAAGCATTCACAGATTGGTTACAGAATAGGAAGAGAGAATCATATAAGAGTTACAAAGAATAGAAAAGAGAAGTAAAGCAAAAGATAAAGGAAGTAAAGAGGAGAGCAGATGTTAAATGGGGTATGAGTATGACAGACAATTTTAAAAATAATATAAACATGTTTTGGAAAGAAATTAAGAGAGAAAGAAGAGGCAAATCAAGTAGAGAATAAAAGGTAAAATGTGTAGATAGAGAGATGATAATGGAATAAACGGCAGTAAGAGGAAGACGAGCAGAGTATTTTAGCAAGTTGCTCAGTGTGAAGGAGGATAGGGAGAAAAAGATAGTTGCAGTGAAAAGCGCTCAGCAAATGACAATGATGAATGAGAAAAATGGAGGAGAAATAAGGAAAGATGAAGTGAAAGCAGTTATTAAAGTGGTGAAAGCAGGTAAAGCATCTCGGTTGGATGGGTGTCGTAAAGAGTTAAAATAGGGAGGTACAGTGATGGTGGACTGGCTGGTGAGGTTGTTTAATGTTTGTCTAAAAGAGGGCAGAGTTCTGGAGAACTGGAGGAGTCCATGTATATATCTACTTTACCAGAGAAAATGGGACATGTATAAGTGTAGTAGTTTCAGAGGGATAAGTTTGTTGAGCGTAGTTGGGAAGGCTTATGGGAGGGTTTTGATTGAGGGGATTAGGAGAGGAACAGAGGGAGAAATTGGTTAGGACAGATAGGGGCTGTGTGGATAAGATTTTTTTTTTTTTTTTTGTAAGACAGATGTGAGAAAGCTTTATGATATTGTTTTTCTTGTTTCTTTATGTATTTGAAAAAGGCTTATGACGGGGTAAACAGGAAGGCACTGTGGGAGGTAATGTTGATA
>NC_134797.1:8137767-8140267 GCF_046742065.1 Oratosquilla oratoria | reverse complement strand
TAATTTCCCAGTTTCACCTTCATCCACATTATCCTTGAGAAAACCTCCTTCCACTCTACTACCCGTTTACCTATCTCTTCACTTACTAGTATAGCCACCCCTTCCCTCCCTCGCCCTCTCTTCACTCCTGATAACCTCCCACTTACACTCCCAAACTTACACTCGCCCTTTCCTTTCAACTTAGTTTCACTCAAAAGCAGCACATCCATCTTTCTTCTCACAAACATACTACCTATCTCTTCCCTACTACTCTCATCTGTACCACATTCACGCACATTAAAAGACCCAAACCTTAGGGTGTTGGTCCGAAAACTCCCAGACCCTCTTATGCTTTCTCTTTTTTGTTTAGGAATGTCCCCTGTGGGGCTACAAGGAGAAGGATGCCCAGTCCCAATCCCCGTCCCTTTCTTCTCGCCTCATACGATCCAAGTGGGAATACTTGGTGGCAGTATTCTTTTCCCCCACCACAGGGAATTCCCCCACCACAGAAAATGAATACTCAGAGAAATGGTACAGGACAGCAACAAGGGGTTGGGGGACAGCATAACGGAGGGACAGTCGTAGTATAAAAATTTCCTCATTTCTCTATGAACAGAGTTTTCCTCTATCATAGACAAAATGATGTGTGACTCTGGTCCATAGGGGCGCCCCATATAGACCCTAAAGTATCAACTGCATGCTACTTTGCCACAATAATAAGCAGCCAATACCCCAGATGGGGTCATGAGAGGTCCGGACCAATTGTCCTTTTCAGTGTACAGGAAGCCCACACACACCGGCAGTTACCTACATTTCTTTAGTCTTCACCCGGATAATATCAAATGTAGTGTAGCGTCGGGCCTGTTTCTTAGAGCATACAGGATATGCAGCCCACAACATCTGGATGCAGAATTAACATTAATTCAATCACAACTTTCAAAGCTAGGATACCCAGGGTGGTTTTTGTCCAAAGCCCTGAAGAATGCAAAACACAATTTTTATAAAGTATCCAACCTTGATGATAAATTTAAATGGAGCAAGAATAACTTGTTATTACCATATAGTGATTCCATTAATGCAGCTTCCAAACTTTTGCCTAATGATGATGTCAAACTAATTTTTAATTACCCCAACAGTTTATTCAGGAAAGTAGTGAATGTACACCGACGCACCAACGTAGAAAACAGCCCCGGTGTGTACAAACTTCCCTGCAAAGACTGTGATGAATAAAGGAGCATAAAAATTCCGTTAAGTATGGACAAGATAATTCAGCTGTGTTTCTCCACACCAGTAAGGAGGACCACCGCATGGATTGGGAAAAGGCTGAAATTATTTATAAATCCCAGTGTAGTTTTCGAAGAAAAATTGTTGAATCCTCTCTCATTAAACACCTACCCAATTTTAATTTATCGAAAGGTCAATGGTCACCAGACTGGATCACATGGATGGCAGCAAACAAATTGATTATGAAAGCGGCAGGACAGATTTCCACATACCAACCCCAAGTAACTTGAGTCCCCTTGCCCGCGTCTCCTAATTGTACTCTCCCTGTCCATATTTATACTTGTTAACTCTATTCCTTTGTATCATTCTGCTGAAGAGGACCACAGTCAGTGGTCGAAATATACAGATAATTAGTATTTCTGATTTCTTTTCTCCGACAGTGGGTTAACAAGTTTCATATATATATATATATATATATATATATGTTGAGACATTCTGACAGGTTGATGTAAGCGGAATAGGAAACACAGGAGTCTTAGTCTTGAGTTTATTCCTGACTAGTTTCGCAGGTATGCTTTGAAAAAGCATACCTGCGAAACTAGTCAGGAATAAACTCAAGACTAAGACTCCTGTGTTTCCTATTCCGCTTACATCAACCTGTCAGAATGTCTCAACATTTGTCTCCGAGTGGAAATGGAATCCAGGAAGTCATAAGGTCCGAGTTCGTGCTACAAATGAAGCTGACGAGCTTTTTTTACATTCCTTTGAAAAAAGCATACCTGCGAAACTAGTCAGGAATAAACTCAAGACTAAGACTCCTGTGTTTCCTATTCCGCTTACATCATATATATATATATATATATATATATATATATATATATATATATATATATATATGAATGCCATGAGAATAGTGTAAGCCAGTACCATGTCGGTCCCAAGCCCGGATAAAAGAGGAGGTTTGTTGGGACAGGCAACGTAAAAGAAACCTCTGCTCGTGAAAAGCATGCGGAACCTCGGAATGAACGGACCCACTCGATGATGACACATAATGCTTTAAACACTGGAAATAGGAATAGGACAAAGATGATCAAGGTAGCTACTTTGAATATATCAATTTTAAATGGAAAAGAAGAGGAAGTGATAACGCTAATGTATGAAAGAATTATTGATATCTTGGGATGTTGTGAAACGAGAATAAGGAGCAAAGGTAAAAGAGTGCTACATGACAATTATCAGATAATTTGGAAAGGAAGAGAGGAATCAATGTATGGAGTTGCATTCATACTGATCCCAG
>NC_134797.1:8110267-8125267 GCF_046742065.1 Oratosquilla oratoria | reverse complement strand
ACTATTTTGGTAGATCTATGCGGATATGAAGATTTGGTTGTGGATTTACTTATGCGTGTATTATTCAGTTATGGTGATTTAAAGAATTGGCAGTGAATTATAAAAGTATTCATCACTTTATGTCATTCTATGTTGGATCTGTTTAATGCCTCAGGTATCATTTATTTATTTATTTATTTTTGTATGTGTAGGTACTTATTTATTTAATTATTGAATTATGTGTTTACTTATGCATTTCATGTTTGTTAAGTTTACATGTTATAATTTGTATATTTCTATTGATATATTTGTACATACCTATTAGTGGATCTACCTACTGAAGCATGTGTGTAATCATTCTTACAGTATTTATTAGTACTTATATATCTTAGGAGCATATGTGTACAAATTGGTATGTGGTGCTTTCGGTAACAAAGGCTAGTGTTGCTATGGAGTCCAAATGCACTGACGGGTAACTGGAGACTAATGGTTCATTGAAGTTGATGCTAGATTGTTTGTAATTTTGTTGGCGTTGCAGTTTTTGTACTGGTTGTGTCTCAGGTGAATGGAGGAGATTGGAGAACGTGGCCGATTTCCTGGTGGCCACGTTGAACCGATGCGAAGTACCTAATCCTTGCCGTGGGTCACAGCGGTGGATGGAGGGGGGGGGATGGATTTGCAGTGTTGGGAAGAGGGTCGAGGCCATCCTCTCTGTCGGCTACGCTCAACCGACGCAAAGTTTCTGGTCCTTTTCGAGGGTCACGCCGGTGGTGAGGGGTGGAGGGCTGGTTCTCGTCAGACTCCGTCTGTAAAGAGCTAGAAAAATTAAAGGAAATTAGTAGCTGTAGGTTATTTCTCACGGAGTGTGCGTCTGCTGAGTTTGCGTGTGCTTGGACAACTACCTTGAGCGAATGCTGTGTAGGCTAGTGGGAAGGTGGTTGGTGAACTCGAAATAGGTGCCCAGGGCTGAATATGGTCTTGTGGGCAATTGCCTTGATTTTACTGAATCTCGGTTGGATTTCGGGGGTTTGATTGAAGTCTTAAAGCCGATGCGTTTGGCCTGATTAATACTGGCTTTGATGTGTTGGAGTGAGCATGATTGTGACTTGATTGGAGATTGATGTGGTGATGCGTTGAGATTTGTCTTGATATTACGTTGCTGGGAATTACTGCTCTGGACTGACGATTCTAGTCGTGAACTAGCGGCGTCCTTCAGATGATGTGCAGCCTTTGTAGATGGATAGTCTCTCTTCGGAAGCGTCAGTCGTGTAACCGGTGAATGGCTATTCAGACACGTTACGGAGGGGTAGCGTGGGTAGTCATGTACGGGCGTCTCTCTCCGGAGACTGTGTAGGCTTTTGTAGACGGGTGGTGTCTCTTCGGACGGCGTCAGTCGTGTAACCGTTGAATGGCTACTCAAATACACTACGGAGGGATATCGTGGGTGGTCGTGTACGGGCGGTCTCTCTTTGGACAACGTCCATCAGATGAGGACGGGTGATCTCGCTTCGGATGGCGTCCACCAGATGTGGACGGGCAGTCCAAACGCGTATGGGGAGAGCCTCCTTGTGCTCCCTCTAAGGGAGAGTCCTTCGGACGGCGTAGGGAGAGGTAGTGGGCTGCCACCACCGCTACCCACCAGTTGTGTAGCATTTGATGGCTACATATTAGGGCAGATCAGGAATAATATATAGCCTCTTCGGGGTTTCTTGCTTTACTCTACTGGGGAGTCTCCTCGTGCTCCCTGTAAGAGAGAGTCTCTCCTCTATTCTGTTGGAGAGTCCTATTATCTTGTCTGTTGTGTGCAGCGACTTAGTCGCCGCTTATATACATGAATATATCTATCTTGCATTTCCGGTGTGGCGTTTATAGTAAGATCAGAGGATTGGGATTTATATAATACTATTTGTTTGTTGAGATTTTAAGTGTTTGGCTATAATTAGTGGGTGTGCCTCGACATGATATATGGATTGGAGTTATAATTATATAGTTTGGTAGGTGTAAGGAAATGATTAATGATCTGTCTGGCGACACTTTGTACTTGTTTTGGGTGGTGGGTTGATGTGTGTTGTATGTCTGAGTCAGATATTTACGATTTAGAAATGTGGAGGTATTGCCAAAGGGCATTTCTTATCGGGTACCTTGCATACATGTGGATCACGTGTCAGGCATGTGATATATTCTAATGGTTTGTAATGGTATATGGAGAAACTTCTCCTAAGTTCCATGTTTCTACCCCATACAGTGCTGTCGGCACAATGACTCTTTTAGACAGTCTCCTCTTTGCATTCATTCCCAATTGTCTATTTCTCATTACACTTTTTAATCCCCAAAGGCATTTACTTGCTTCTCTCAATATATATACTCCTCCCTTTCCCGCCACATTCGCACCCAAGTACCTAAAGCTATTCACTTCCTTAAGTCTCTCTCCCTTAATACTCACTTCCAATTTGCTGTCATATTCTCCCCTTGTACATCTCATCATCTTACTTTTGCCCATGTTTATCTTCAATTTCCTTTTTTTGCATACCTTACCATACTCTATTACTAACTTTTTAATCTCTCCTCTGATGCTGCCACAAGTGCAGTGTCATCAGCAAAAAACAGCTGACTTATCTCCCACTTTTCTCCATTTTCTTTAACCATCTACAATCCCCGACCCACTAACCTTGCATTGACCCCCTCACCACCCCATCCATATGTAAATTGAACAGTCAGGGCTACATAACACACACATAGCAAAAAATCTTGACTGCTCTTAATAGCTTTCCTCATATCTTATATACATGCAATATCTCCTGCAGTGCCTTCCTGTTTACCCTGTCATAAGCCTTTTCCAAATACATAATAGCCCAAGAAACATCCTTATCTTTTCCTATAGCTTTCCCACATATCTGCCTTACCACAAAAATCTGATCCACGAAACCCCTATCAGTCCCAAACCCACACTGTTCCTCACAAGTTAATCCCTCTGTTCCTTTCCTAATCCTCTCAATCAAAACCCTTCCATAAGCCTTCCCAACTATACTTAACAAACTGCTCCTTCTGAAGCTACTACAATCACACCTGTTCCCTTTTCCCTTGTAAATTGAAACTATACAAATACTCCTCCGGTCCTCCGGCACTCTACCCTCCTTCAAATGAAAACATTAAACAACCTCACCAGCCAGATAACAATCACTGTACCTCTCTTTTTTAGACACTCCGCATGACACCCTTTCAATCCAGGTGCCTTAACTGCTCTTGTATGAATAGAAAATTTACATAATTTTTATTTTTGATACCTACTTTGAGGTGAACGTGACTTAGATGCGTTTCGCCATGGCTTTATGAGTGGGAAGCCTCGCCCAGAGCGTGAAGTCAGCAACCTTATTTGAAGGTAGTTATAGGCCCTTATAATATATTAGGAACGAAGGGGAAAAATTCCGCCTTTGGGGTTCAGGATTCTGTTCAACTTCATAGTTGTGGAGTGTGATAGCGAGCCTCACTCCTAAATAATTAAACTATGGCCAGATGCCCTTGAGGCATTCGAACACTAGGCCGGGCATTTGGGTACGTATGAGCTTGCGGTGTCATTTCTGAGCAACCGCCGTCTACTTACAGGTATGTAGTACACATAGTCGTGAAATATGGAATATGTATAGGTGGACATATTTGAATTATATCTGTAATACTTAAAAGACATATTTCTGAGCAACCGCCATCTACTTACAGAGTAACACTAACAGGAAGGGGAGTTTACTATTACACATAGAGAGGGCTTGTATGGTGTAGTGACCGGAGCGTCATATACAAATATATATTTCATTGTGCAAGCGAAAAACGAGTGAAAGGGGGTGTATTCACCGAAAGCGTTATAAATGACCGAGCTTTTAGAAACTACGGCCTCGTAACAAATTTCTGAGTGTGACCAATAGCGTCATCTCATGACGACCCGTTAGTGGATTATGTATAAGTAGCAGTTGAGGAGAGGGGAAGACTATTAAGAATTAAAAGTGAGTGATAACATGGGCAACCTGGTAAAGACCTAGATAGGATTACGTATCATAATGAATATAAGTAACCGGACCTTTAGCAGTGTAGTATTACCCACGCCGGAATAGGAATGAGACGCCATCCTTTGATTTTGTATTATTCTGTTGATTGGAGGTATCTATCATAAAATATATATACAGTATATATTTTTATAATTTTTGAGTTGCAGTTGAAAAAATCCCAAGAGGATTTGTGATTATTATGTGATTTGAGTAAATAAAACCTTGTTGCTGTGAGCATAAGGGCCGACGCCCTGAGGCCGGTTAACATAGGGGGAGTAAGAGGTGCATACTCTCGCCCACCACAACGTGAAGTTGTAATGTAGCTTGGGTCCTGTTTGATTATCATTTCTTTATTTGTGTGAATATAAAGAAATTAGACCCACCAATGAAGAATACAGCCAAAGTAGTGAAATGAATAAAAAGAATGATAAAAGGGTATTCTTCCAGTTACCCAGTGTGATAGTATTACCGGTGACCAAGTGTGGCGAATCGAATCCCATGGCCGCTACTCCGTAGGGCAGTGGGCAAGGGGGTGAACTTGGGTCTGTTTGGTCCCAGGTTCGAGTAGCACAACCATCCTATCGAGTAGGAGGGGCGATAGCAGCGATCTTTCTTATTTCCCTTTCTTTATTTCTGTAAGTTTAGATTTAAAGTATCTTTAATCTTTCCCGTCCACAAGATAAGGGTTGGCACGGACATTTGAGTCTTGGGTCTATTTGGTCATAGGTTCGAGTATGCTCAACCATCCTATTGAAAAAGAGGGGTGGTAGCAGTGATATTTTTATTACCCTTTCTTTATTTCTGTAAGTTTAGATTTAAAGTCTCTTTAATCTTTCCCGTCCACATGATAAGGATTGGCATGGACATTTGATATCTTCAATAGAGACCCCCATATGAATTGGGATTTGACCGCGCATCACTACGGTGATCACCTTGTAGAGACAAAGAGATAATTATCTCATTTCAATATCAACGTAACATTATACCAGACCCACTACCCATTGGTCTATAACAATGTAATAATTAATGGCAGTGACATTCATGCCACTACACTGTCATCATTTTAATAACTGCTTTCACCTCATTTTTCCTTATTTCTCTTCCGTTTTTCTCACTCATCACTGTCGTTTTGTTAGCGCTTCCCAGTGCAAATACCTTTCTCTTCCCTATTCTCCTTCACATTTAGCAACTCCCTAAAATACTCTGCCCATCTTCCTCCTTCTGCCTTCTCTTACATTATCACGTCTCCATCTGCACCTTTTACCTTTTCTTTTCTACTTGATTCATCTCCTCTTCCTTTCTTAGTCTCTCTCCAAAACATCTTTTAATTACTTTGAAAAAATTATCTCATACTGTTACTCCATCTGCTCTCCTCTATGCCTCTTTTATCTTATGCTTTACTTCTCTTTTCTTTTCGTTGTACCTCTCTAATAAAACTCTTGTCCTATTATGTAACCAACCTGTGAATATTCGTTTTTTCTCTTCTGAAACCCTCTTTGCATCGTCATCGCACCACTTATTACCCTTCCTTCTATTTCCTCCCATCCTCCTTCTTCCACACATCATCTTTGCACACCTTGTGATTCCTTCTTTAAACCATCCCCATTTCTCCTTCACTCCTAGTTCTACTCTATCCTTCACTCTTTCCCACTCCTCTCTCAGCTTCTTATATTCCTTCTTTTCTTTCTCAATTAAGCAGTTTACTCTAAGCACCTCCCTACACTCTGTCCTTTTCCCCTTTCTCCATCTATCCTCCACTCTCAACTTACCTTTCTACAAAAAATTATCTGATATTCCCCCATTCTCTCCCCTTAGAGCATGTACATCCAAAACTATTCCTACTATACTCCTGGTTATAGCTATGTAGTCCATTAACGCCATATCTACCACCTTTCCAACCACAACCTTCTTCCATGTGAACTTATTCTTGATTTTGTTCCTAACACTGTATTTGTTATCATCAACTCGCTTTCTAGACACTTCTCCACCATCAACTCTCCATTATGATTTTTTCCTGGAACTCCACACTTCCCAACCACTCTGTCTTTTGGCTTATTTCCCATACTATCATTAAGATCTTTCAATACCACTACATTGGCATTTCTCCCTAAACCTTCTATGGACTCACTTAAATCTACCCAAAAAGCCTCCTAGAACTCCACACTTCCCAACCACTCTGTCTATTGGCTTATTTCCTACCCTGATATTAAGATCTTTCAATACTGCTACATTGGCATTTCTCCCTGGACCTTGCATTCACTCATTTAAATCTATCCAAAAAGCTTCCCTTTACTCTACACTCTTCTCACTACCAGTCCCATATGCACTTACAAAAACCCACATCTTCCTTCCCAGTTTCACCTTCGTCCACATTAACTATGAAAAAATCTTTTTCCACTCCACCATACGTTCACCTATGTTTTTACTTACTAGTATAGCCACCCCCTTTTTCCCTCGTCCTCTCTTAACTCCTGACACCCTTTCAGCTTCACCTCCAAACTCAAAACTCGCCCCTCCTTTTCAACTTAGTTTCACCCAATACCAACAGATTTATCTTTCTTCTCACAATCATACTGCCTATTTCTTCCCTTTTACTCTCATCTGTACCACATCTACGTACATTAAAAAAAAAAAAAAAAAAAAAAAACTTTAGGGTTCTGGTTTGAAAACTTCTCCCTGAACTTCTTATGTCTTTCCTTCTTTAGGAATGTTTCTTTTTGGACTACAGAGAGAAGGATTCCTAGTCCCATCCCCGTCCCGTTTTTTTTGTTTTGTTTTGTTTTTTACGTATCAAGTGGGAACACTTGGTGAAAGTATTCATCTCTCCCACCATTGGATACGGCGAAAAAATTAAATTAAGACACAGAGAACTGATACATAGTATCAAGATGAGGGGCAGCATAACGGAGGGGCAGCCGCAGTATAATAAATTATCATATTACTCTATGAATAGAGATTTCGTCTATCACAGAGAAAATGATGTTTGGCTCTGGTCCTTAGGGGCGCCTCATATAGACCCTAAAGTATCAGCTACATACTACTGAGAAGCTTGTAACCCCACAATATATATATATATATATATATATATATATATATATATATATATATATATATATATATATATATATATATATATATACTGGGTCCAGTGGTGTTTACGTCCTCCGTGTTGCAAGTGCGTTGTGATTCTGCTAGATAATGTGGTGGTCGTCCTTCTCACGTTGAATGAAAGGGGCGTGCAGTCCTCCTCTGGGCATGTGTATTCATATACTACGTGGAAGTTATCGACAATTGGTTCAAATACGAAGGGACGGCAATTAAGGTGTTCTACAATTCTTACATGTCTACCAAATGCAAGGAGGATGAGAAGATTATAAAAAACATAATCTATATATATGTGGTTCCCAAAAAAGAAAGTGAGAATTTATTCTTCACAACCTTTTACAAAAGTAGAAAGACCTCTTCTCTACTTTCAAACAACCCCAAATAGTATATAAATATAAATACACACACACACACACACACACACACACACACACACACACACACACACACACACACACACACACACACACATATATATATATATATATATATATATATATACACTGAGTTAAACACCAGCGCATTGTCACAATTATTTATCTTCTTCCTAATATTTACAATTTTCCTCACTAAAGTTCTGATTCTGGGATGGTGATCGTAAACCAATTGTCCAAAGTCATCCATTTTGATAACACAATTTGACGTTTCGACTTCAAGGAGTCATTATCGAAATAATTCAACACTACGCAATAAAACAGGCACAGAACAATTACATTTTCACGGACTGAACAGATGGAAAGACGTCACCTTGTTCAGTCCGTAGAAATGTAATTTTTCTGTTCCTGTTTTATTGTGTTGTATTGAATTATTTTGAGAACGACTCCTTGAAGTCGAAACGTCCAATTGTTTTATTGAAATGGATAACTTTGGACAATTGATTTCGATCACCCTCCCAGAGTCAGAACTATAGTAAGGAGAATTGAAAAAAATTAGGAAGAAGATAAATAATAGTGACAATGCTGTGGTGTTAAACTCAGTGTGTATCAGGGAGAACCTGCGCCCCAAGTATACGGCATATATATATGTATATATATATATATATATATGTACATATATACATATATATATATATATGTATATATATACATATATATATGTATATATATGTATATATATACATATAAGTATGTATTTATTTACATATATATATACATATATATATACATATATATATATATATATATATATATATATATGTATGTATATATATATCACACTAGCCAGCTAAGCAAAATGGCTAAGTATTGGACAGGAAACATTCTTCTCCCTTTATTGCACTCCCAATATCCTCACTGTTCCATTCACCCTTTTTGAAATTCCATGAATAAATAAAAAACAGACCATATACATAATCACTAAGCTCTCAAAGCTATAATCCTTAGTGCATGTGGTAAAGGGAATAATTTCAGTAAATCCAAATGTGCAGTCAAAGCGGAATTCTTCATATTGTATGAATAAGAGAAACGATTTTTGAAGACCAAAATCGTTTGACTAAGTTCAGGACTCAGGTTCAGAATTTGAACATTTCCATCTATGCCGAACAACACAAATGGATTTTGGTGTGTCGAAAGGTATATGCGTTACTGTGAACGAGGCAAAATGTATAAGACATCAAGTTTTTGAATATATACTTAATATATATGTTAAATATATGCTAAGGATGTAATATAGAATAATATAATATAATATAATATAATATAATATGATATAATATAATATAATACAATATAATATAATATATTATATTATAATATATAATATGATATAATATAATATAATATAATATAATATAACATAATATATTATAATATAATATAATATATTATGATATAGTATAATATGATGTAATATAATATAATATAATATAACATAATACAACATAATATAATATAATATGATATAATATAACATATAATATAATATAATATAGTATAATATAATATAATATAATACAATATAATATAACATAATATATAATATAATAAAATATAATGTAATATAATATAATATATTATATATAATATATAATATATAATATAATATAATATAATATAATATAATATAATATAATATAATATAATATAATATAATATAATATAATATAATATGTTATAATATAAATCTATCCGAGAGTTGACACCTTGACGTGGTGGATAGGCTTGAGAATCTTAATGATTGCAAAAGCTATGTCGATAGAGAAGAAATCTATGAGCAGGGCCCACTGCTTACTGGCACGTCCCTGATGTCAAACAGGGAAATTCCTCATAAATATATAGGGTATCGTCATAATAACGGCGTGGACCACTGGGCACCCTATAGACATATGGATTCACCGAATGTAATGAATAAGGTGACACCAGAGAAATATCTCACCAGAAATCAGTTGGCATGGAGGTGATATTACTTCCAGATCACCTTCACAGTTATCACGAATAGCACAGCCAAAACAAAACAGGGCGTTTCAGTTGGATCATCGTCTCCTAAAGGTCCAACCGCATTGCCTCGTGTGCTTACGGGCATTGTGCCACCAAATGTAGGTAAGCACTGTCCAGGCAGATACAAGTCTTGGTCGTTAAATAGCATGAAGAAAATGAAGATCTATACTTACAACGTAAAAACTCTCTCAGAAGACCACAGGCTGGAGAGTTTAATGGAAGAACTAGAGAACATAAGTGGGACATCATAGGACTAAGCGAAGTCCGAAGAACGGAAGAAAAGTTTATGCAATAGAGGTAAGGACAAAAAAATATCTGGTGGAGTAGGATTCTTAATAAACCTAGAAGTTGCTGTAACGTAGTCAAATTCTTTAGTTTATTAGACAGGGTAGCTTGGATTGTGATTAGACTGTGTAAAAGTTACACTCTAAAAATAGTTCAGGTTTATCCACCAATTTCACAGAGCTTAGACGATGAAATTGAGTCCTTCTATGACGATTTAAATCAGCTAATAGAAAAATAAATATACGTTGGTAAAAGGCAACTTTAATGCTAAAGTGAGGAAGAAGATGGGAGATGACTCGTACATTGGGAAGTTTACAGTAGGTGAGAGAAATGATAGAGTCGAGATGTTAGTCATTTTTGCAGAGAACTACAAAATAAGGATAATTAACATTTTCTTCCAAAAGCGTGTAGGTTGCAAATGAAACTGGTGAAGTCCAAATAGAACAACAAAGAACGGAGTAGACTTCATATTACGAGACGAGAGCAAGAGCGTTAGCAATATTACGGTCATAAGGTCAGTACAGGTAGTGACCATAGAATGGAAGGTTGTACAGCTAAATCAAATTTCAGAGCCGAGAGAAATAAACTAGTCTTAAAGGAAATGAGCCATCCAAAGGTTAAGGATAATAAGAATATATTTCAGTTAGAAATTAACAATAGATTCGAAGCTCTAAAAACTAACGAGGACACCGCCGAAGATATGAATTTGAATTTAGTGAATATCATTAGAGAATCAGCAGAGAAAGTATGAAGTACAAAAAGTATTAGAGAAATCAAATACTCCAAAGCTGCAAATGACAATATAATATAATATAATATAATATAATATAATATAATATAATACAATATAATATAATATAATATAATATAATATAATATAATATAATATAATATAATATAATATAATATAATATAATATAATATGATATAATATGATATAATATAATATAATATAATATAATAATACAATGTAATACAATATAATATAACATAATATATTATAATATAATATAATATAATATAATAATATAACAGTATAATAATATAATATAATATAATATAATATAATATAATATAATATAATAATATAATATAATATAATATAATATAATATAATATAATATAGTATAATATAATATAGTATAGTATAATATGATATAATGTAATACAATATAATTGAATATATCATATTGTATAATATAAAATCATTTCATGGAACATAATGTAATATTATATAATATAATGTAATGTAATGTAATGTAATATAGCATAATATAACGTAATATGATATACTGTAATACAATATCATATACTGTATAATACAAGGATTCTGAATACAACATATGAAGTAGGAGAAAAGTGTAACGTATGCTTTTTCATAAATGATAGGAAAAAATCGGGAGACCTCCATCATTGTTATGAATATTCTTATTTCTTTGAAAGTCATGTTGATCCATTAATATTCGCTTCTGCTCGGAAAAAGATTTTTTGTATTAAATATATTTTTAGCCTCTTATTGTAGTTTAATATACACATGCCCCGTGGTAATATAAGTTTATAACTACAGTATGTCATGTTGTTGATAAGAAATAAATAAAATGAAAAATAAATGCACACAAATCTAAACAGAAAGAGGAATTCTATTCATTACAGGTCCAATTCTTTGGATCACGTGTTGGACTCGTGATCGACAGCTATTTCCCTCCCTGAAGAGAGCTCAGAGCTCGTATGACCGATCTATAGGTAATGCTATGACCTTACACGCACACAAACACACCCAACTCCCCGCCCACGAGAGTCGGAGTAACGACTCGAAGCGCAGCGATACTGAAATAATTTCAGCCCTGGGCAGGATTCGAACCAGATACCACCGGCACCACCGTACTGGCAGTCTAGTACTCTACCAACCGTGCCACCGAGTCGTGTACATATATAAATGTGTATACATATATGTGGGAAGACACTGACACCAACTGCGACACACACACACTCCCCCCCCACACACATACACGCACGCACAAACACACACATACACAGAAATCTAGCTATTTTTATGTGGACAATATCCTACTCATCACAGCCAGATGATTCAATATTCATTACCTCCAAGCTACGTTGAATCCAACTGTTCGGTTTTCCTTAAAAGAAGAATATAACGATTCCCTTCCTTTCTTTCATTTCTTAGACACACACAACACGAAACGTGGCAACCAACTAAAGTCTTAGGTGTATAGGATGCCCTCAAATAAAAATGATTCAATTAATTTCTACTCCCACCATGATAACAGGATAAAGAAAACAGTTATGATAGGTTTCTTTCTTAGGGCACTTATTATGAGTGCTGGTATATTATGGAGACATTTTAAAATTAAGATTATATAGGTTTTCCCATAGATCAGAGCAAGAAAAAAGCAACTAAGGTTCTGGTAGGTCGTAGGCAATAAACCGGGACAGCCAAATGACGAATGTTACCAACCAGAGAAGATTGTAAAAAAATATAATCAATATAAATTTGGTTCCCAAAAAAGAAAGTGAGAATTTGTTCTTCACAATCTTTTACAAAAGTAGAAAGACCTCTTCTCTACTTTTAAAGAACAACCCTAAATAGTATATAAATATAAACACATACATACATTCGAATTTGGAAGCAGTGTGCCAGGCCAGTAGGACGATTAAAGGCATCACGAGGACGAGAAAAGACAACAGAAAGAAGCCGAACAATAAATCCGGTGTCTATCGACTCTCGTGTTAGAGATGTAACAGGTCCTACATTGCGGAAACATCACGCAAGCTGAAAACGTGGATTCGAGAACATCGATACGATGTTCGCCATTACATCACCACCTAATGCGTGTGTTGCACAGAGAAACAATAGCAACCTTCTGATGGACTGGAAAAAGACAGAGCTACTGCAGAGCTACTAGTACACGAGTCCGATAAGATCCAAAGAAGATGTTTAGAAGCAACCATCATCCTAGGATCCAACACAATTGGACAAAATAGAAGCATGTTTATTATTTCACCCAACTTCATTCATTTGCTTCCCATTGCCCCTAATTCAAAATTTTAAAGCTAACCCTAGTTGCCATTCACAACTTTTTCTAATCTCATGGTCTTCGTCCATCATCAGTGGACAATTGTCCTCCCATTTTCTTTTCTTCTTCTTTTTGTCAACGGAAGAGAAATAATGTCCTACCCCAATGTTATCCACCTTCCCCTTAACCTTTCCTACACCCAAGCAATTGATCTATCATCTCCTTAACCTTTCCTATAACTAGACAATTTATCCATCTTCACCTTTCCTATGCTTTTATGAAATCCACCCTTTCCTCCACAATCCTCTTAAACTTAGTCATGTGTATAGCGACTATGTAATTGTTAAATCTGTAACTAGAAAAATGTATTAAAAACTCTATCATCGAATAGTGTTTATTTCGATATATATATATATATATGTATATATACAGTATATATATATATATATACAGTATGTATATATATATATATATATATATATATATATATATATATATATACAAGCCGCGGGCTTCGCCCTCCCCGGCTTCGCCGGAGGCTTGGCTGCGCAAACAGCGGCCTACGCCCGCAGCTTTTCGCGCTCTAATCCCACGTTTTCCCCTTCGGCCTCGGCCTCGGGGCGGAACCCCAACACGGGATCCCCAGCACAAAGAAGAACGCGAAGAAGAACGCGAGGAAGAAGAACGCGAAGAAGAACGCGAAGAAGAACACGAAGTAGAATGCGAAGAAGAACGCGTAGAAGAACACGAAGTAGAATGCGATGAAGAACGCGAGGAAGAAGAACGCGAAGAAGAACGCGAAGAAGAAGAACGCGAAGAAGAACGCGAAGAAGAACGCGAAGAAGAAAGCGAAGAAGAACGCGAAGAAGAATGCGAAGAAGAACGCGAAGAAGAACGCGAGGAAGAAGAAGAAGAAGAAGAAGAAGAAGAAGAAGAAGAAGAAGAAGAAGAGGAACGCGAAGAAGAAGAAGAAGAAGAAGAAGAAGAAGAAGAAGAAGAAGAAGAAGAAGAAGAAGAAGAAGAAGAAGAAGAAGAAGAAGAAGAAGATGAAGAATACCACCTGACCCCGACTTACCCAAGCGCTTTTTCAAGAATATTTTTAGGACAAAGTGTCACCATAATACCACCTGTCCCCGACTTCCACAGCGTTTTTTAGAAGAATATTTTTATTTAGACTTATATATATATATATATATATATATATATATACATATATATATATACATATATATGTATATATATAACATATGTATATCTATATATACATATATATATATCATGGGAAGTAATGATAGTGGAGAACAAAATATCACGATAGGATGTAATAATAATGGAGGAGAAAATATCACGGTAGGATATAATGTCAGTGATAGTGGAGAACATAATATCACGATAGGATGTAATGATAATAGAGGAGAAAATATCACGGTAGGATATAATGTCAGTGAAGGACAAAATATAATTTTAGGAAGGGATACCGGACAGAATGTCAATGAAGGCCAAAATATCACTATAGGATGTAATGTCGCTAGAGGACGAAATGTCACATTAGGATGTAATGTCATAGGACAAAATGTCGCAATGGGATGTAATGAGAGTGGAGGACAAAAGATCACGATGGGAAGTAATGATAGTGGAGAACAAAATATCACGGTAGGATGTAATGATAATGGAGGAGAAAATATCACGGTAGGATATAATGTCAGTGAAGGACAAAATTTATTTTTGGGAAGGGATACCGGACAGAATGTCAATGAAGGCCAAAATATCAAGATAGGATGTAATGTCAGTGGAAGACAAAAGATCACGATGGGATGTAATTATAGTGGAGGAAAAAATATCATGTACTTTAATGCTCGCAGTATTAGGAACAAATTTCAAGAAATACAGGCGTATGTCAAAAGCGAAAATCCCGATATGATAGGAATAACTGAGACATGGTTAAATGGTACAGAGTTCGAAGCTGAATTTAATATTGCGGGATTTAAATACTTTCATCAGGATAGAAACCACAAGAAAGGTGGGGGTGTTCTATTGTACGTTAAAAACAATGTTCATGCTTGTGTTTTAGAGAAAGTGAAACAGGATGCATATGATAGTTTGTGGGTTGAGTTAACCCAAACA
>NC_134797.1:8097767-8105267 GCF_046742065.1 Oratosquilla oratoria | reverse complement strand
ATATATATATATATATATACCTGTATATTTATATATGTATATATATATATAATGTATGTACGTATGTATGCATGTGTATATATATATATTTATATTTATGCATGTAGAATTAAATACGACAGCATTCTGACAATTGTTAAACTTTTTCTTAATGTTTTCTATTTGTCTTATCAACTTTTTTCCAGTTGTAGGGTGAGCTGATACAAGTTCTCCAAAGTTTTCCATTTAATATTCTCGAGCTTTCGTCTTCAAAGAGACATCATCAGGATTGACAAAATTTCTGCAATAATGAATACAAATGTTGGTACATATAAGTTACAAAATAAATTACAAAAATACAAATACAAATAAACAGGTAGAACAAAAGATATATAACGAGAGTTATTACTTACGTCTACAAGGAAAGTACAAATGATAGAGAGAGAGAAAGGTTTAAATACATAAACTGCTATCCGAGTTCCCATTACGGAGTCTGGCGGATCGTCTGAGTGGTGGGGGAGTGGGGGGGTAGGAGGGGAGGGGGAGGGGGAGAGGGGACCTCAATGTAGCGATGTCTCAGGTTAGCGCTACTGTACAGTTTAATGCTGGACGTCATGTCCGACTGAATATTTATAGTCGGGCACACCAGATGTACTCTCAGCCGAAGACTAACCTTTCACCAACAGGACGGAGCGATCAAGGACCATTATTCAAAATATCACAATAGAAATATTGACAGAGACACCTTAGTTCAATGTACCAAAATTATTGCGTACAATGAGGACCCTAGAAGGTTGAAACTCTTGGAGTTACAGTGACTTAAAGTTAAAGTTACAGTGACTTAAACCAATGCGCTATCAAGAGAGATATAAGTTGAGTACGACTTTCTTATATTTGTATGCTCGAATTACATACATCTACACGAAATATCGCGTTCAACCCACCTCCGCTATGATATTGCATTTAGCTAGTATGTGCACGTGGGATAGATTATACACTTACACTGAATGGTTCCCAGCGATCAATTGATATCTTTTTTCAACCACAAATAACTTTTAATTCCATGCCATCGCAGTCGAGACTGAAGAATTGCTCGATGGAGGCATTCGTTGGAAATTGTAACGTGGACGAGCCGAGGATTCGAACCCAGCTAACCCGTAACAAAGTTACAGTGACTTAAACCAATGCGCTATCAAGAGAGATATAAGTTGAGTACGACTTTCTTATATTTGTATGCTCGAATTACATACATCTACACGAAATATCGCGTTCAACCCACCTCCGCTATGATATTGCATTTAGCTAGTATGTGCACGTGGGATAGATTATACATTTACACTGAATGGCTCCCAACGATCAATTGATATCTTTTTTCAACCACAAATCACTTTTAATTCCATGCCATCGCAGTCGAGACGTTTCAATTTCCAACGAATGCCTCCATCGAGCGATTCTTCAGTCTTGACTGCGATGGCATGGAATTAAAAGTGATTTGTGGTTGAAAAAAGATAGAACCTTGTACAGAATGCAAACTATTATAAAAAGGAGATAAAAGGAGATTGTACAAATTGTATACGCCACCATATACATGATGAGTAATATCACTCCCTCACTCACTCCCTCACTCAATGCCCGGCCCTTCTAGCTGACTAAGAAACTAAGTCAGCAACCTTCGGGTCGGCAACAACAACTCGACCACCAAACAGACATACGAACGCACATGAACATCCGAGTAACCAAACAAACACAAAACACAAATTACGTATACTAACGATCCTCCCCTGGATATATAATTAACATGTATGATAATAGACAACAATACATAATCAATGCAGTTGCACCACCCATGTGAGACAACGGACCTTCTCGAAATTAATGTAAAGACTAAAGACTAAACCCAACACAATAAAGTGCTGAGATGTCACTTCCGGCCAATGACCACCAAGGTAACGTGGCCGAGACGAGTAGTTGGGACGATGACAGGTGTTGTGCAACAAGAAGTGGTGTGATAAACAGTTATATTAATGTATCGTTCTATTTAACAGTTGACAGTGTATATACCATAACTGCAAAACCTGAAAGCTTTGAATAAAATGGTATAAACTTAATACGAATCTACATATACCAGTACCCGTACCTAGTGAACGATACATTATTACTGGTGGCAAGCGGTGACCGCGCCCACGTCTCTAAAGAAACAAACTAACTACCAGAAAAAAAGACTATCGAGGACTCATCCTGCGCACCCCTCTGCACCAATTGTGTTCCTCCAAAAGAAGCGGTGGTGAAAATTTCTCACCACCTGGTGGCAGCAAAACCACACCATGCACAACACCTACGTTATCGCCGACTCAACAATAATTACCAGCCTCTAAATAAGGTAACCCAACCAACACCCTTTTCAAATACGTAATAGTATCATTACTACTATTACCTTACCTATCCATTTCTGAATCCCTGATACTGCTTTCCTTTTTTTTTAACGAGATTATCAACGAGCCATCGCTTGAGGACAAACCTCATCCGCTCACCCCCCACCACTCATCCGAGTGTCGCGTTCCACCGAGAACCACATCAGCAAAACTCGCTTCAAGCACGGTATTAAGGTAACCATACGCCCTTAGATACCTACGTGCTCAACGCACGTACACCTTAGCCATACAACGAGTATGTAATCTCGCACTTATATTAGCATATTGTCATTTAGAAGTTTTTTTTTTCTCTCCAAAAAATTATCATTAAGTAATACTCTTTAATCTGCCAATTACAAATATACATATATATTCAACAGTTAATATTATTACATAATATAATATTCATATGCATTCTTCTAGTTAAGTAATTCTTGTTTAAACAAATAGCTCTTATATGTTTAAAATTCAATATTTACATAGAACTTATACATTTTTATCAATGTAACCTACTTTACTGCTGTAAAAAAAAAATTTATGAACCATAATTAATTCTATTATAAGAATAATATCACAATAATTAACTCCTTATTATATAATATTAATTCCACATTTTATTACTATTTTATATATACACATATATTTTTATGATTTTTGTAATCCCATTACTATATCCCCCTTCCCATATCTAAGCATAACATAATACCCTTAGTTACTATATACCTATTATTCATATTTTAACAGCTCCTTTTTTCTTAGATTACAAATCAAAACTAACTATTAACTAATACATGATTTAACAACATGGCCTTTGCCACCAGATCAAAACTAAAAAGTTTACATAGCGTCTTCTCAAAGTCTAGAGAAGAAAAACACCAAAATGACATATCCAGTGACAAAGAGGAAATACACACAGAAGACTTAATTGGCAATGACAATACCTCTGACCAGTTAAATAAACCTGACAAAACTAATCCTAATGCAGATACCCCTATAACTCCCCTTTATGAGAACGATGTCTTACCTTTTTTCAACCAGCTTCCTCAAGTAGACCCCTTTCACCCCTCACAATCACAACCACCCATTCCTCCCATCCAACCAAATATGCAAACAAAACCTCCTATAAACCATCATCCATCCAACCCCCATATCCCAACACATAATAACCCCCCTCCCATTCAGCAACAGTACCAAAACTTCCCCCTTCCTTCCCCCCATACCCCACCTGTTCAAACCCACTCCACACCATACCACCAACCACCACCTAACCTTCCTCCAAACCCACAATATTATCCTTACCCACAACCTCAACCAACAATAATTAACAATTATCAAACCATAACCCCCCTCACAGAAATCCCAACCTTTTCCCGAGATAGCGGACTATCCATTACAGATTTCTTGACAGCATGTGACCTGTTTTCCTACTAACAGATCCTTCTGATCACTCCACCTTCACCATACATGGAGAGAAGTTGAGAAAGGTCAAACTGAACCTCGACCCAATCTCACCTCCCATCCACAACCCACCTATCACAGACGCACACCAATCACCAATACGCAAGTCTCATCCCATGACTCTGCGTCGACGCAACTAAACATGCACTCTAGCTCTCGCCCCTGAAGATGCAGGACGCCATGTATCTATCAGTGGAGGTTAAAATGGCCCATTTCCAATAAGAACTCTTTTCCACATATCTATAAAACTTCTCTACTTCCTTCCGACCAATATAATCTTAGCGAGAGTCAGATAAACATATCCTCATACACTGAGACATAACCTTCATCCTCCAAAAGTAAATACATCATTAATTACCCACCTTAAACATCGACTACTTTTGACATGGACTCATTCGACTTACATCATAGGATTCTTCCATATAACTCCACAGCCCCTTCCCTCTTAATCATGCACTTTATACTAATAATAATAATCATATTCTGTTGCATGAAGAAACACCTTCCAAAACCTATCAAACAAAATACCCAAAATGATTTAAACCTAGATAAAGTTTATTCTAGAGTCTAACCCAATAAATTAAATACTATAAAAAATTCATACAGAAACTATATATCCATACTATGAAATAAAACAAGTGCAATGTGACACACCAAACTGACCATAGAACAGTGTCTAGAAAAACAACACTCCCAACAGTGATAGTGTTAAACCATAAAAACAATAACATTTAAAAAGTGAATTAAACTGTGTATGTGAAATCCAATAGAACATGTAATCTGGTGAGACACAACGTTACACTTCTGAGACACAACATCGCTACCCCTTAATTACAGTTCATGATCCCCCTTGGGACCTCAGATTCACTTCAACAACACCCCCCCATCTGCACATTTTTAACCCCACAGGATTTTGTGTCTCTGAATTTTTTTTTCTCGATGTATTACCCATATAAATACTTTTGTAAACCATGTACCCTAGGTGCCGGGAGCCACCTAACCCCAGGGGGAGAGCGATATGTATACGCCACCATATACATGATGAGTAATATCACTCCCTCACTCACTCCCTCACTCAATGCCCGGCCCTTCTAGCTGACTAAGAAACTAAGTCAGCAACCTTCGGGTCGGCAACAACAACTCGACCACCAAACAGACATACGAACGCACATGAACATCCGAGTAACCAAACAAACACAAAACACAAATTACGTATACTAACGATCCTCCCCTGGATATATAATTAACATGTATGATAATAGACAACAATACATAATCAATGCAGTTGCACCACCCATGTGAGACAACGGACCTTCTCGAAATTAATGTAAAGACTAAAGACTAAACCCAACACAATAAAGTGCTGAGATGTCACTTCCGGCCAATGACCACCAAGGTAACGTGGCCGAGACGAGTAGTTGGGACGATGACAGGTGTTGTGCAACAAGAAGTGGTGTGATAAACAGTTATATTAATGTATCGTTCTATTTAACAGTTGACAGTGTATATACCATAACTGCAAAACCTGAAAGCTTTGAATAAAATGGTATAAACTTAATACGAATCTACATATACCAGTACCCGTACCTAGTGAACGATACACAAATCCCGGAGAGCATAATAAGCTATAACAGGGAAACCAAATCTGTACTGCATTGTCAAAGGTAGGTCTAACTAACGCTAGAGTTTGATTATTACCTCCACACTTCTATTCGTAACCGTCATAGCAATGAAACCTAATGCTCTGTTAGCTTTAATCCTGGCGCTAATGTATTGTTTCCTGGATTTAAGGCCAGAACTCACTAGAATTCACAAGTCTCTCGCACTGAGTTTTCTATAGAAATGTGTTATCTAACCTGTATATGTTTTCGGGGCTGTGTAGCCTTACACGCACTTTGAGATACTGAATTCCATTTACCATTTCACCGACCATGTGAACAACTTGTTAAGATCTTCCTGCAGTATCTCGGCGTCTTCTCCTGACCTAATTAGGCGACCTTTGTTAATGTTGTTCATAAACTTAATAACATCACTATTAATCCCATTCTCCAAGTCATTTATACACATAATGAACAATAAAGGGCCCAAAAACGAGCCCTGGGGAACTCCACTAGAAACACTCCTCGATCTGAATTTTACAAAGATCCAAGCTCTAATCCATTCAAACACTTTTTTCTCCTATGCCATGGGCTTAGACTTTATTTAGTAGTCTCTGGTGGGGCAACTAGTCGAATGCTTTGCTAAAGGCAAGGTAAATAACATCATAACTATCATTGTTATCTGACGACTTGTATATTTTTGTGTACAAAGATAGAATATTAGTCAAACATGACTTGCCCTTGGAGAAACCATGCTGTGAGTCAGAAATCAAATTATGTCTCTCGATGTGATCTCTGATTCAATTAGCTATTAGGATGGGTGGAGTTGGATGCATGCTTCAGCTGGGTACGTCTCAAAAAAGGTGTAAGAACCCTTTGCTATGTAGATAGATAAAAGCCGAGAATATCGTCAGACAATGGTCAACAAAGAACGCCAAGAACAACACCAGATATCGCCCATCTAAGAACAGGGAGACCCAAGTCTCTCTTCAACTTTCCCTTAGGATCATGGAGTGGTGACATATACTTGCATAATGTCGCCATATAATGTTTAATTTTTCGTGCGTGGCCTTCCAACTTCACGTGATACGACCAGATGTACCGTGTGGGTTCTAATTAACGAACATTTGCTTTCCACCAGTTGTTCATATGTAGAATCCTATATTGCATGTTATATCTATTCTACAATAATATCCTAACAGGGTTTAGTTTAACGTAATGTATCCTTATGTCTATACGAAATTTATAATTTTACGTACCTCTAGAACAAACATCAACAAGGAGAAAATTCGAAAGACTACTGAAAAAGCTCTTCAATACTGAGTACGCTCTTGTTTATAACATATATATATATATATATATATATATATATATATACATGTATATATATATATATGTATATACATATATATATATATGTATATATATGTATATACATATATATATTTTTTTTTTTCAACCACAAATCGCTTTTAACTCCATGCCATCGCAATCGAGACTAAGAGTCTCTCGAAGGAGGCATCCGTTGGAAATTGAAACGTGGACGAGCCGAGAATTCCAACCCAGCTAACCCGTAATAAAGTTACAGTGACATAAACCAATATGAATGGAATTAAAAGTGATTTGTGGTTGAAAAAGATATTAATTGATCACTGGGAACCATTCAGTGTGTATGTATATATATATACAGGGTGTTCATAAAGTCCTTCCCGGATTTCAGACCATTATTACACACAAACCATGTTAGGTAGAGATATAAGGCTTTCTTCAGCTTCAACATCATTGACTAATTTTTTATTATATTACTCAAAAATTTCAATATGTGCTCTCTTTGTTTGCTCGGAGTACGTCTAAGCGAAATTCTATCTCACGCCAGGTATTCTCCAGCATCTCCATAGTTACCGTTGCTAGAGCTGCTGTTACCCTTGCCTTTAAGGTCTCAACATTAGGTACTGGTGTACTGTACACTTTATCCTTGATATAACCCCATAAGAAAAAATCAAGAAGCACGACGAACCGATTTTCTAGGACTGCGCTGGAAGGCGTCGCGCACA
>NC_134797.1:8075267-8080267 GCF_046742065.1 Oratosquilla oratoria | reverse complement strand
GGACCAGTAACCAGAGCAGCAGCAAATCAGGCCAGAGCTTCTAGACAAAATCCCACCCCCTTGGCTCCCGGACAAAATCCCACCCTCTTGGCTCCCAGACAAAATCCCACCCTCTTGACTCCCAGACAAAATCCCACCCTCGTGAATCCCAGACAAAATCCCACCCTCTTGGCTCCTAGACAAAATCCCACCCCCTTGGCTTCCAGACAAAATCCCACCCCCTTGGCTTCCAGACAAAATCCCACCCCCTTGGCTCCCAGACAAAATCCCACCCCCTTGGCTCCCGGACAAAATCCCATACTGCACCTCTCAGCCAATGAGAGGCCAGTATTCCGTCTGAGTTAGGCAGGCTGAGCCTTATAAGCCCGCCCATCCAACCAGCGGTCATTATTCGTTGGAAGACCTTCAATATAGCAGAGCATCATACAAAGCAGTCCTCACCCTGAAGACGCCTCACGACGAGGCGAAAAACTATAGTTTCGGTGGAGTCAATAGTTGTTCAATACTATTACTATGCAAAAATATATCAGTTGGCATACACTGTGTATATTCTTTTGAGAGTCATGAATGACTACTTCCTTGTCCCTCTCAGTTGCTAATAGGAAAGTATTCTCCAGATTAAAGAATACAGTCTTGAAGATTGTTAAAGCAACTAGTGCAGTTGATTTCAACCAGAATATATACATATGTATTTACATATATATATATATATATATATATATATATATATATATATATATGTGTGTGTGTGTGTGTGTGTGTATATGTACATACATACATATACCAAGGGCTCTTTTCACACTTACATGGGGGGTAGCCAAAAAGAAAAAGGCGCTAGAAACCACTCCCACCAATTCCATCCCCTACATATTCCACTCCCCTCTATCCTTCTCCCTCCCTTTCATCTTGGCACCTCCTGGATGACGGGTCATCCCTGCATCCTGTCTACTGCCCTGGGTCAGAAGCAGTGTCACAAGACACGAGCACATCCACAGCAAGGCCGCTTCATTAAATCAGCAACCCCTCCCCCTCTACATCCCCTCATACAAAAAAGAAGATGGGGAGAAATCCCCTTGGGCTACATCAAATTATTTCTCATACATACTTCCTCACCCCCCATACCCCACCCACCCACTCCCCCTCATGCATTACAGCATCATCCAAACACAAATATTCTCCATTCACCCCTATGTTCTGCCCTCTCCGGTCCTTCCTCAACAGACACTCCTCTCTTTTGTGAAGCCCCTTTCATCCCATCCATCCATCTCCCCCAAGGCCGCCCCCACATCTTCACTCCGTCCACCACTGCCTTCCACACCTCTTTTGCTAATCTTTCTTCGCTCATTCTTTCCATATGTCCAAATCATCACAATACTCTTTCATCAACTCCATCTCCCAGCTCCCCTTCCACCCCTGTTCTCCTCCTCACCTCCTCATTTCTCACTCTATCTACCCTAGTAACCCCTATCATACTACTCAGACATTTCATCTCAAAAACACATTCAAACTCCTTCTCTCTTCTGCTCTTATGTTCCATGTTTCTGCCCCGTACATAGCATTCATTCCCAGATGTCTATTTCTCATTACACTTTTTAATCCAACAAGGCATTTACTCGCTTCTCTCAATCTACATTCTACCTCCACCTCCACTCCTCCCTTTCCTGCCACATTCGCACCCAAGTATCTAAAACTATCCACTTCCTCCAGTCTCTCTCCCTTAATACTCATTTCCAGCCTGCTGTCACTCTCTCCCCTTGTACATCTCATCACCTTACTTTTGCCCACATTTATCTTCAGCTTCCTTCTTTCACACACCTTCTCAAACTCTGTCACTAACTTCCTCAATCCCTCCTCTGATCCTGCTACAAGTGCAGTGTCGTCAGCAAACAACAACTGGCTTATTTTCCCACTTTTCTCCATTTTCTTTAACCATCTCCAATCCCTGACCCACCACCCTTGCATTCACCTCTCGCACCACCCCATCCATGTATAGATAGAACTGCCAGGGCGACATAACACATCCTTGATGACATCTTTACCTCAAACCATTCACTCTTTCCATTTCTCATCCTAACACAAGTACTACTACTCTCGTAAAAATTCTTGACTACTCTTAACAGCTTTCCTCTTATCCCATATATCTGCAATACCCCCCACGGTGCCTTCCTGTATACCCTGTCGTAAGCCTTTTTCAGATCCATAGAAGCCAAAAAAAACATCCTTACCTTTTCCTATAGCTTTTTCATATATCTGTCTTACCACAAAAATCTGATCTAGACAACCCCTACCTGTCCTAAACCCATACTGTTCCTCATCAATTACTCCCTCTATTCCTCTCCTAATCCTCTCAATCAAGACCCTCCCATAAGCCTTCCCAACTACATTTAACAAGCTGATCCTTCTGAAACTATTACACTCACATTTGTCCCACTTTCCCTTGTAGAGCGGAACTATACAGGCACTCCTCCAGTCCTCGGTACTCTACTCTCTCTTAAACAAACATTAGATAACCTCACCAGCCAGTCCACCATAACTGTACCTCCTTTCTTCAGACACTCTGTATGGCATCCATCCAACCCAGGTGTCTTACCTGCTCTCATCATCTTAACAGCTGCTTTCACTTCATCTTTCCCTATTTCTCCTTCATTTTCCTCACTCATCACGGTCATTTTCTTAGCGCTTCCCACTGCAACTACCTTTCCCTCCCTATCCTCCTTCACATTTAGCAACTCCCTAAAATACTCTGCCCACCTTCCTTTCACTGCCTTCTTTTCAAAGGATTACAAAGGATTACAAAGGCGGAGCATGCCGACAGGAGACCTTTTGGTCCATATCTAGGTCGGATGCGAAAAAATCATAATGATAATAAAATAATAAATAAAAACTGTAATAATGTAAATAACAAATAAAATACATAAATAAATGCATAGGTATAGTTAGATAATAAACAAACAGGTAAATAGTAAATAATAATAAATTAACATATATCTAATAATAAATGAAAATCAGACAGACAAATGATAACAAAACAAAAACAAATAATATAAAATAAATTATAATCATTACAGCATCTTGCTTAGGTGTTTATCTAAATGATTCTTAAAGCTTCGAACTGAACTACATTGCACTACCTGTGCAGGAAGTTTATTCCTTTCATTAACTACACGGTTGGCAAAGTTGTTTCTACCAACTTCCAAATTGAATCTATTTCCGGACAGTTTGAGACCATAGTTTCTTGTCTGATTTTCATTCAATGTAAAAATTTTGTCACTTTTGATGTTGTCAATTCCCTTTAAAATCTTAAAGACCTGTGTCAAGTCACCTCTGAGTCTACGCTTTTTTAGGGAAAACAGATTCATATGTTTTAGTCGATTTTCGTATGATTTATTTTTTATATTAGGAATCAGTTTTGTGGCTCACCGTTGTAATTTTTCCAGTCTGTCAATGTCTTTAATGAGATTCGGTGACCATACGGAAACAGCATATTCCAAATGTGGACGAACTAACGATTTATATAGCTTGTTAATGAGTGATAGACTTTTGAAATCAAAAGATCGCGCAATCAGTCCTAGAATCTTATTTGCTTTATCAGAGGCTGAAATACACTGCTTAGATGATTTGAGGTCGTTACTGATAATTACGCCGAGATCTTTTTCACTATCCACTTTTGTTAACGAATTTCCAAATAACTTGTAATCGTACTTACTGTTATTTTTACCTATGTGCATTACCTTGCATTTACTTGTGTTAAATTTCATTAGCCACTTTTCAGAAAATTGCTGTAATTTATCTAAATCTTCTTGAATATCTAATTGGTTTGAGAGATCATTTGCCAATCCGCACAGTTTTGTATCATCAGCATATTTAGAAACAGTAGATTTTAGTCCATGGTCTATATCATTTATATATACTATGAATAGAAGTGGTCCAAGAACGGAACCCTGAGGAACTCCACTTGTAACATTTTTCCATCTAGAAGTTTTTCCATTTAAAACAACTCTCTGTTTTCGACCATTCAACCAATTACTAGTACAACCTAATAGGCTACCACTTACAGTATTCCGTGTAAAGCTAATTTAGTAAGTAGTCTTTCGTGTGGGACGGTATCAAAAGCTTTTGCAAAGTCTTGATATATTAAATCTATATTGTTTCTTTTGTCATAATTCAAGATAACTGTGTTGTAGAATTCGAGTAAGTTAGTCACGCAAGAACGTCTCCGTCTGAAACCATGCTGGCTATCATTAATCAAACGGTTACTTTCTAAATGATGTTCGATAGCATCTCTGATGATAGTTTTCATTATTTTTCCTACGATTGAAGTCAAACTTATAGACCTCTAGTTATTTGGCTTCTTTTTGTCACCTTTTTTGAGTATGGGAGTAACATTAGCTAGCTTCCATTCTCTTGGGACATTATCATATCTCCATCTACACCTTTTACTTTTTCTTCTCTACTTGATTCACCTCCTCTCTCTCTTTTAATTTCTTTCCAAAACATCTTATTACTTTCAAATTTTTCTGTCATACTCTTACCCCATTTCACATCTGCTCTCCTCTTTGCTTCCTTTATCTCATGCTTAACTTCCCTTCTCTTTACTTTGTACCTCTCATACGATACCCTCGTCCTGATTTGTAACCAATCTATAAAAGCCTGCTTCTCCTCTTCTACATCCTTCTTTGCTTCCTCATCCCACCATTCACTACCCTTCCTTCTATTTCCTCCCGCCCTCCTTGTTCCACACACCATCTTTGCACACCTTATGACTCCCTCCTTGAACCATCCCCATTCCTCCTCCACTCCTAGTTCTACTCTATCCTTCACTTCCTCCCACTCCTCTCTCAGCTTCTTCTTATACTCCTTCTCTTTTTCTTTTTTATTTAAGCAATTCACTGTAAGTACCTCCCTACTTTCTGCCCTTTTCGTGTTTCTCCACCTATTCTCCACTCTCAATTTACCTTCCACCAGAAAATTATCGGATATTACCCCCACTCTCTCCCTTT
>NC_134797.1:8060267-8065267 GCF_046742065.1 Oratosquilla oratoria | reverse complement strand
ATCTAGCCAAATTACCCGCGCATTGCTGCGGGCAAATGATGATCATTTTAATTTTGATAGAATTTGTGAAGAAAAGTCACACATATCACATAAGCAAGATACTGTAATGATTATAATTCATTTTATATTATTATTGTATTTTCTTTTATCATTTGTCTGGTTAATTCTCATTTATTATTAGTTATGTGTCAATTTACTATTATTTACCATTTACCTGTTTGTTTATTATCTAACTATACCTATGCATTTATTCATGTATTTTATTTGTTATTTACAGTATTAGTTTATACTTATTCATTTATTATTATTACGATTTTTTCGCATCCGACCTAGATATTGACCAAAAGGTCTCCTGTCGGCATGCTCCGCCTTTATAATCGGTAACACAAATGTTAAGAAAGTATGAAAATAAAATCAATTTGAGGAGGGAGAAGCCCTTTGGAAATGAAATATATTTGGCCGTATGAGAAGAATTGAACTAACTTTTTTTTATCTTTGAATTCGAGTAAATTACCGCCCGCGGAAAATTAAAATAAACATAACCAGTATTTCAACATTTGGTAAAATTATACAATAATTTTACAATTACATGCTTTCTCCTTACAAAAGTTATCATAGTTTGTGGCAACATTAATTTCACAAATATGAAAAATATTTATGGACACATACAATGGTTTGTTTAATCGTAGTAATTTTTGTAACAAAATGCCAGTTCAATGAAGGGGAGACTGTGTCATTTTGACAAATGAAAATAAGCTCCACCGCAAGGCGATAGCTTCGAGCCAGCCAGGCCGTACTCCACCTAGAGGTTACCCGACGGTACTAGGCCGGCTCGGTCTCTATTCTAATTTCACCGAGTCCTTATTATGGCGAGCCTTCCGACAAGTTGTGTGTCATTTTGAGAAATGGAAATAAGCTCCACCGCGAGGACTCAAACCTTTGCCGGGGCGACTTGCTTATTCTGAGACAAAGGCGATAGCTTCGAGCCAGCCAGGCCGTACTCGACCGGGAGGTTCCCCTACGGTACTAGGCCGGCTCGGTCTCTATTCTTATTAAATTAGAATAGAGACCGAGCCGGCCTAGTACCGCCGGGGAACCTCCCGGTCGGGTACGGCCTGGCTGGCTCGAAGCTATCGCTTTGGTCTCAGAATAAGCAAATCGCCCCGGCAAAGGTTCGAGTCCTTGCGGTGAATGGGAGACTACAGTAGTGGCGTGTTACTCCACCATACCCCTTTAACCCTTAACCCTCGCCAAAATGATATTTTTTGGAAATGAAATTTAGTTATAAAAGTACCTGGAATGATAGGATATCAGAATATATATGGTAATAGGGGTCTATCTCCAAAACCCTAGAAGTTCATGTACAAACAAACAAACAAATAAAAAACAAACAAACAAGCAGACAGACAGACAGAAGCTACTACCTTATTATTGTATATATATATATATATATATATATATATATATATATATATATATATAGATATATATATATATATTTCCATCGTATTCTGTCTGTCTGTCTGTCTGTACGTCTGTCTGTCTGTCTGTCTGTCTGTCTGTCTGTCTGTCTGTCTGTCTGTCTGTCTCTCTCTCTCTCTCTCTCTCTCTCTCTCTCTCTCTCTCTCTCTCTCTCTCTCTCTCTCTCTCTCTCTCTCTCTGTGTCTCTCTCTCTCTCTCTCTCTCTCTCATACAATGTCAATACTCTGTAGAAATTCGGCTCTCTATTGCGGGATTGCGTTAATACTCTCCCTTTTACAAGCAAAAAGTCTTATATATATATATATATATATATATATATGTTATATGTTATATGTGTGTGTGTATGTTTGTGAATATATGTTTATGTATATATATAAATATATATATATATATATATATATATATATATATATATATATATATATATATAATACTGTTATAAACCTCTCTAAAAGTAGCAAAGGTTCACCGGTCTTGTGAATGTCAGAGGTTCGTAACATCGGAGGGAACCCTTAGACCCCATGTCTATTACTGGGTTCAAACGGTCAAGAAACGGATTAAGGTCGCCACCGGATCGAGAACACCAGTAGAAAATCAAACTATCTTAATTTTAAATAAATATAAAAAAATAAATTTAGAAGTATGAAAATTAATACTAGTAAGAGTGACATGAAAATATTACTGGGTTCAAAAGGTCAAGAAACGGATTAAGGTCGCTACCCGATTGAGAACACCAGTAGAAAATCTTAATTTTAAATAAATATAGAAAAATAAATTTAGAAGTATGAAAATGAATACAAGAGTGACATGAAAATAATATAATAAATAGGATACACGATTACAATTTTACAGACATCATTTTACATAATACATCTGACTTCTTATTAACATACATTACACAAAAGTATCTAGTTCGATAGTTTTAACGGGATTGATCAGACGTAAAACCGGTTCACAGATCACTAAACAGTTTTGAAATATTAAACTAATCCTAGGCCCAAATGCTACAACACTCCGCGCACACTGAAATGTGGCACTACAAAACTAAGTCCTTGTTAATCTGGCTCACTACTATAACAAGGGAAAAAGGTCCTAACCTCAAGGCAGTCATTTTGAATCTGATCCGGTAGAATCATTCCAGACAGAGCCTGGCTAATCGTGTAGACTGGTTCACCTTCACGTGACGAGGCAATACGCTCGTGGCTCATTGGATACTACAAGGGGGTTAGGATTTACTTAGCCTGACGAGCCTACATTGTTTATGCGGGAAATACAAATTAAATATTTTTACGTCACGACCTGTGACGTAGCAGAGGCGCATGCGCAATAGACACTTCAACAATCAACATTACAAAAAACAATCAATACTATTACAAACGAAAACCATAGTTACATTAATAAATACATACAATTCAGAGTAAAGAAAACAATACCTTACGGTGGCACATTTGATCATAACCAAAATAGCATATATAGTACGAACATACGAGAGAGAATATTTCCTAAAAAATAATAATAATTACATACCTGGGATGTATACATCACAGATGTAACAATATATGTATATATACATATATATATATATATATATATGTATATATATATATATATATGTATACATATATATGTTATATATGTGTGTGTATGTTTATATATATATATATATATATATATATATATATATATATATATAATGAAGGTGGAGAAAGAAACGAGGAAATAGTAGGAGAATTTAACGCTGACGTTTCGAACTCACAGTATCTTTATCAAAGCTAACAACATTTGATCACAATCGGACAAAATATACCCCTTGCCTTCATCTCTCGGGCCACCTGGGAGAGCTTAATGCACAAGTTTTATTATTTTCTAAAATTATTATATGACTAGTAGGTTTTGCCAGACTTACGAAACTTTCACTATCATTTATGTTTTCATTGATATTTATATATGCAGCTTCAATTGTTTTTCTAAACCTTTTTGTATAACCTTTATTAAGAACAACCGCATTATTCCAGTCACGGAAATGATCTTGTTCTTCAATGCGCCTAACAATAGAATTAATTGCTCTTTTACATAATTTTTATGTATAATTATCCTTTACGTAAGTCCTCGACCAGATTCTCCATAGTATGCTGAAGGGCAACCTTTACACGGAATTTTATAAACCACACTATTTTCATTCGTCGCGTTAGTGTCTTTATGTTTAATGATCTGGCTGATCTTATGACCTGTTGTCCTTGCAATCTTTATACCCGCTTTCAAAAGTAATGTATCAAGGATTAGACTTAAGTAGGTTTTTGGTACAGTTATATAACGTGTTTTTCTCTCAATAACTTCGCTTTTTCCATCTTTATTTTTGTCACTTCAATTTAGAGATAGGAGCATGCAGCTCATTGTAAATGTCTTCTATATAGTGTTGTTTTGAAAACCATGCCTTCACCCATGTAGCTGCGATGAAATCACAAATAGCTTTCAGCTGATGTTTCCATTTCGGAATGAGAAATAAAGCAATCAATCCAAAGATTGCCCGTGAATTCCATCTGGCACTATGAAGGAAGGGTAGCTTCCGCCAATTCATAAAATGTCATTTTCCCTCTATGTTATGGGTAATACTGTGACCTTCTACGCACACACACCCATCTCCCTGCCTACGATAGCTGGAGTAACGACTCGCAGCGCAGCGATACTGAAATTAATTAAGTCCTAGGCGGGGTTCGAACTCGGACTGATGTAGCAACGGTTGCGAACACTACCACTGCGCCGACGAGTCATGCGCGCGCGCGCGCGTGTGTGTCTGTGTGTGTGTGTGTGTGTGTGTGTGTGTGTGTGTGTGTGTGTGTGTGTGTGTGTGTGTGTGTGTGTGTGTGTGTGTGTGTGTGTGTGTGTGTGTGTGTGTGTGTGTGTGTTTGTGTGTGTGTGTGTGTGTGTGTGTGTGTGTGTGTGTGTGTGTGTGTGTGTGTGTGTGCTTCTCTCTCTCTCTCTCTCTCTCTCTCTCTCTCTCTCTCTCTCTCTCTCTCTCTCTCTCTCTCTCTCTCTCTCTCTCTGTTCCTCATTCAATAATAGATATCCTAAAAACAACGGATTCTTATAACTTAGAATATGATCACCTATGAGTATTTTTAATTCATATGTTGTTATGTAAGTATATTTACAGTGAGTTAATCATACAATTTTTTTTATTTTTGTTTTTACAAGACCATTGAGCGTCTCACTTGATCTTTGTCCTTGAGCATATCATAATATCTAAAACGCAATCGAACTTCAATCTCATCTCGCTTATTGCTGAGTTCGTATTTTCCTTACTGTTGTCGTCATATGCCAGACTACCATCCTTGAATTTAAAAGTTTGTCTTTAGTATAAAGGGATTTTTTTCTCTAATTTCGATTTAATGTATGGTACTTTAAAAGTTGTGATGACATATGGATTTTGTAGATGGCAGATTTAGTAAGATTATAGTTTAAGATTATTAATATGCTAGCTGTATAAGTTTAAGCCAGTTTGATTTTTATTTGATGAG
>NC_134797.1:8030267-8035267 GCF_046742065.1 Oratosquilla oratoria | reverse complement strand
CGCAATGTTAATGTTACGCCTTTGAAGCAAAGACGTAACGTGATATGGAAAGGTCGGGGAGTATTCATAACCCAAATCGATAATCAGGTTTACAGAGTTTTCGTACCCTGGATAATATTTTCTTTTCTTTCGTAACTCCATCCTTACAACGAAGACAGGATAGCTTTCGTTCTGTCTTTGCAATATTGCGCAAATATGATGATATGTTGCTAATAGGAAAGGAAACTTAGGTCAGGAACCGTACAATGAATGTTTTTGGGTTGAAATTGTAGTACCCATATTGGGAGTGACAAATGAATCTGACTCACCTTTACCCTAAATGCTCGGATATCCTCTGCAAATGGAAGCCATCGGGACTGAACCCGTGGATATGTTGTTAATAAGTAAAATATCAGACCAGAATGCTACATAGGTTTCATTTCTTCAACCCTTCGTAAATATATATGTATGTATGTATGTATGTATGTATGTATGTATGTATGTATGTATGTATGTATGTATGTATGTATGTATGTATGTATGTATGTATGTATGTATGTATGTATGTATGTATGTATGTATGTATGTGCGTATGTATGTATGTATGTATGTATGTATGTACGTATGTATGTATGTATGTATGTATGTATGTATGTATGTGTGTATGTATGTATGTATGTATGTATGTATGTATGTATGTATGTATGCATGCATGCATGTATGCATGTATGTATGTATGTATGTATGTATGTATGTATGTATGTATGTATGTATGTATGTATGTATGTATGTATGTATGTATGTATGTATGTATGTATGTATGTATGTATGTATGTATATACGTACGTATGTGTGTGTGTATGTATGTATGTATGTATGTATGTATGTATGTATGTATGTATGTATGTATGTATGTATGTATGTATGTATGTATGTATGTATGTATGTATGTATGTATGTATGTATGTATGTATGTATGTATGTATGTATGTATGTATGTATTGTATGTATGTACAGATGGCTGCCAAACCGAAACGTTGGGATGAAATAATCTACATTTCTCATTCGTTTTTTTCTACCATAATCCACTCGTATGCATATATGTATAAATGTATGCATATAAGCATGTATGTATGCATATATGTATTAATAGATACTGACGCTTGGCTATATTTTTATATGCTACTGGATTTTGTCTATTTGTGTCTGTAGGTTTGTGTGTCATTAAATTTGTCGACAGCAGTATTAGTATGCCACGTATTGATTACATGGATTAGAATTATTTGTGTCATCGCTCCACTCATCTATAAAAGAAATAGATTCACCTAAGAAGTAAATTTATTTATATATATCATATCAGCGACATTTGTTCTAAGGTGTAATTTAATTCTTGACATTTCCCAACGCTGTAGAACATCATCGTTACTAAAGATGAACATTTAAAGGTTGTGTCCGTTCGATTGTTAAAATAGTTATCTATTTATATTGTCTGAACACTCTTGTAGATAGAATATAATTAGAGCAACCGGGAAATATGCATTTTGATCCTGTTGAGAAGAAATCAATCGCTCCTACTTTACGATCAATGGCGTTTATTGGACAAGATCATACAAAAAATCTTGGCATTGTCTGTTCACTATTTGTTTATAATTTTGTTTCATATTCTTCCCAGGCACACAAACCCTTACTGATTGTTTCCCTGACATTGAAATAACATACACCAAGGACCAACTGTTTTGCTAGAGAGTAGTGCAAATGTACAATGTTTGTGAGCAAAATGCATACATATATATATATATATATATATACATATATATATATATATATGTATATATATATATATATATATATATATATATATATATATATATACATATATATATATATATATCTTCAGCTTACAGATTGGGAGGCAAAATTAAACGAAAGACCTGTAGATCAGATGTGAGAAATATTTCAAAATACGCTCACTAAGATGATTCAAACTTACATTCCTTTTAAGGACAGACGTCCCCCAAATCAGGCTCGCCCAAAGTGGCTCGACAAAGAAACTGAAAAAAGTATTGCTAAAAAGAGACAGGCTTATAAGAAATATAAGTGCTCGGGTGCATCTAATGACTATGAAACTTATGTATCAATACAGAGAGATTTAAAAATACAATAAGAAAAAGAAAACGACAATACGAAATGAACATCGCTGATAGATCCAAAGAGAATCCCAAAGAATTCTATAGTTACATTAGAGATAAAAAGGTTGTTAGGAATCACATTGATCCACTATTATCTGCTGACGGTCAACTTGAATATTCAGATGAAGGAATGTGTAATATCTTAAACAATTACTTTAGCTCGGTATTCGTAAACGAAACACCTCAAAGTGAATTCCAAACTGAAACCTGTGAAAAGTCTGGGGTAAACTTACTCACTTCGGTAAATATAACAAAAGAAAAAATTAAAAGGTGTATAGACAAACTCAAAGTTAATAAAACACCAGGGCATGACGGTTGGCATCCAAGAATCTTAAAGGAATTGAAAAATGAGATTGTTGTTCCATTAGAAATTATTTTCAAGAAATCCATCATATCCGGAGATGTCCCAAGAGAATGGAAGCCTAACGTTACTCCCATATTAAAAAAAAAATGACAAAAAGAAACCAAATTACTATAGGCCTATAAGTTTGAATTCAATCGTAGGAAAAATAATGGAAACTACCATCAGAGATGCTATCGAACATCATTTAGAAAGTAACCGTTTGATAAATGATAGCCAGCATGGTTTCAGACGGAAACGTTCTTGCGTGACTAACTTACTCGAATTCTACAACACAGTTATCTCGAATTATGACAAAAGAAACAATATAGACTTAATATATCTAGACTTTGCAAAAGCTTTTGATACCGTCCCACACGAAAGACTACTTACTAAATTAGCTTTGCATGGAATAAGTGGTAGCCTATTAGGTTGGACTAGTAATTGGTTGAATGGTCGAAAACAGAGAGTTGTTTTAAATGGAAAAACTTCTGGATGGAAAAGTGTTGCAAGTGGAGTTCCTCAGGGTTCCGTTCTTGGACCACTTCTATTCATAGTATATATAAATGATATAGACCATGGACTAAAATCTACTGTTTCCAAATTTGTTGATGATACAAAACTGTGCGGAGTGGCAAATGATCACTCAAACCAATTAGACATTCAAGAAGATTTAGATAAATTACAGCAATGGTCTGAAAAGTGGCTAATGAAATTTAACACAAGTAAATGCAAGGTAATGCACATAGGTGAAAATAACAGTAAGTACGATTACAAGTTATTTGGAAATTCGTTAACAAAAGTGGATAGTGAAAAAGATCTCGGCGTAATTATCAGTAACAACCTCAAATCATCCAAGCAGTGTATTTCAGCCTCTGAGAAAGCAAATAAGATTCTAGGACTGATTGAGCGATCTTTTGATTTCAAAAGTCCATCACTCATTAACAAGCTATATAAATCGTTAGTTCGTCCACATTTGGAATATGCTGTTTCCGTATTGTCACCGAATCTCATTAAAGACATTGACAGACTGGAAAAAGTACAACGGCGAGCCACAAAACTGATTCCAAATATCAAAAATAAATCATACGAAAATCGACTAAAACATATGAATCTGTTTTCCCTAAAAAAGCGTCGACTCAGAGGTGACTTGATACAGGTCTTTAAGATTTTAAAGGGAATTGACAACATCAAAAGTCACCAAATTTTCACATTGAATGAGAATCAGACAAGAAACAATGGTCTCAAACTGTCCGGAGATAGATTCAATTTGGAAGTAGGTAGAAACATCTTTGCCAACCGTGTAGTTAATGAATGGAATAAACTTCCTGCACAGGTGGTGCAATGTAGTTCAGTTCGAAGCTTTAAGAATCATTTAGATAAATACCTAAGTAAGATGCTGTAATGATTATAATTTATGTTATATTATTTGTTTTTGTTTTGTTATCATTTGTCTGTCTGATTTTCATTTATTATTAGTTATATGTCAATTTATCATTATTTACTATTTACCTGTTTGTTTATTATTTAACTATACCTATGCATTTATTTATGTATTTTATTTGTTATTTACAATATTATAGTTTTTATTTATTGTTTTATTATTAATATGATTTTTTTTTCGCATCCGACCTAGATATGGATCAAAAGGTCTCCTGTCAGCATGCTCCGCCTTTGTAATCCTTTGTAATATATATATATATATATATATATATATATAAATATGTATACATATATATCTATATATATATATATATATATACATATATACATATATAAGCATAATGCAAACGTAAGAGACATTACATGCAGCAAATATTTTTTTCTAATTACTATATACATAGATACATAAACACATGATACACACGGGAGGGACTATTGTATCTAGCAGTCAGTGTTTTTGTATCGCTTACAAAAAAATTCTATTTACATAATACAGAAACGAAGCAATATGTAAAATCAATGCATATAACATACATATACACATGTATAACACATAACACCACACAAAAGAACAGTACAGCTACAATCAATGTTAAGGCATATTTATACATAGATACATATATACATAACATACACACGAATGCTTATTCCTATATATATATATTTTGTAATGAAACAGTAAACATTTCTTGGAAAGTTAGTCAGGTTTCATTACCAAGACATCTGGTGCCTGCGGGTGAATGAATTCGACGTAATTAGGATAGAAAAAACAAATGAACAACGAGTAAAGTTGACCCAAGTGTTTCAAAGTCATAATACTTATATCAAATTCATAATGTTTACACACTTCCCCTCCTCTCTTCCTGGACTCGTGTACACCGGAAAGTCGCGTTTCTGTTTTGACTTCGTCTACCAGTAACTCGAAAAGCAAAAGAAGAGGGAAAGTTAAAAAAACAAAACAAACCTGAAGTAACGACCCATTTTTCTTCCGCCATCGCAGTCGCGGTTTGTGTAAATCGACGTCAGACATTCTCAAGTGATGTGAATGA
>NC_134797.1:8010267-8012767 GCF_046742065.1 Oratosquilla oratoria | reverse complement strand
CGTTTATTCAGAGGTGCAGGGATATCATATCGTCTCTGATGGGTTAACTAACGATACAAAGAGGTTTTGTATGACTACATCGTCAATACTAAGTGCAATTCACATGTGCGTTTGTGACTCCGGATTTTCATATGTATTTTTTTTTTCCAAGGCAGGGAGGTCGGGTCCTCTGGAAAAGGGACTTTTTTTCCAGTTTTCCAGTAAAGTTTTTAGCTGCGGGAAAGGTCAACGAGTCTCTACATGTTTTGGTTTTAATAGACATTTTTCTGACATTTCTGTTTTTCTTTTGCGAATTTTCTTGTGTCCTATTTTCGTACTCCTCTCACCCCCTCCTCTTTTTTATTTTCGTTTCCTTTTGAAATTATTTCTTCAAATGTTTTCTCTTGTACATTCTGTCCTTTGTTTTAGTCTGTTCTTGGTTTTATCTCTTCTACCATTTCTGATTTTCTCTTTTGACTTTGTTAGTGTGTTGTTTTTGTATTGCCTTTCTTAGTTCTTATTCCATTTTTAAATTCTTTTTGGGAATGTTTTCTCTCTTACAAATTCTCCTTTGCTCTTTCTATATATACGTTTGCCTATTGTATGTTGGGCCCCCTCCTGTGCATGCATTCCTGTAAACTTTGTTATTTACAAACAGTTCTTTAATCAAGACGAGTTATCTTTTATGGGAATACGGTGATTCCTGGTTGGAGTAGACGTTTTAGCACTTGCCTTCTCTCGTTGACTGATCGGGACGATAATCAGTGGCAAAATATGAACTTATAGTCAGTTGGGATGAAGTAATCTAGAACTGATCTAGGAAGTGTCAAGGATCCATTCAATCGTGGTGGCTCTCCGACACTGCGAAAACGGTCCCTTTTTCATTTTGGCCTCAGGGATCTCGTCCGCTTCTTCCGCGTCTTCCTTGTTCTTCTTCTGCCTCTGGTAAAGACTTATAAAACGTGTACCGCTTGTATTTGGTGGTGCAGGGCTCGTCAGGGTTCCAGAGGAACTGTAGCTTGTGTGCCATGTGGAGACGACCAATATTGCCACTTGCCACCTTGTGCAACCAGGTTTTCAAATCATGGCGATATTTACCATAGACGTAGAAAAGCGTGCTTAGATTACAATAGACCCACGTAATAAGGATCGTAAGGGTAGTGGTCACCGCCGCAAGTACCAAGCTTGTAGCAAGACTTGGACACATACACTTCACCCATGACTATGCTTCCCCTGAAGAACCTTTGTGATCTCGCTCACGTGGCAGAATCCATTATCGTTGTCTGCCGCTCCATTGCCCCTCTGATGGTTCCACCAAGGTCATCTGTCTGCATTCCTTGAGAAATAGAAGACAAAGAATCCTATGACAAGTTTAATCAAACTGTCATAACAAATACCATACTTTTTGGATGGCTTTCATGAAAAGATACTTCGTGGAACATGAAATACGACTTACCGTGCCACATGGGCTGAGGTTATAGGTGCAGGAATACTTCCAAGCTACCTGTTAGACGGGGGTTTACATGTACTAACGGTTCGTCGAATACGGTTCGACAGACACGTGTTAAAGTAATGTGTGAACATGTGAACGGGGTATTTGGTTGTCGAACACGTTGGTTAGACCCCAAATACCCCGTTAGACCGTGTAACTCTTATATAAAGAGAAAGAGGGGGAGGGAGAGAGAGAGAGAGAGAGAGGAGGGGGAGGGAGAGAGAGTGTGTGAGAGAGTTTGTAAAAGAGAGAAAGAGAAAGGGAGAGAGAGAGAGGGGGGGGGTGACGTGAAGACCTTTCCAGCCGCCTCAGGTTTTGTTGATTGTGTGTTCTTGTCCTGTCCTGGCAATGTGAAGCGACAGTGACTTGACGTCACAGAGTGAAGAACAGAGCTCCACCCGAAAAGAACCTTGATTTATTAAATAAATTGTGTGTAACAACAAAGAAGAATTATACCTTGAAATCGGGGTTTAAGGAAAATAGCAAAAACAAGGATGATGACTTAGGACGTAGTTAATTAGTGCCTCCTGACGTAGGCTTCTGACCTTTGCCTTAAGCTAACCCATGAGAATCTTACCATCAAACCAGTCGATTGGATTAATCAAAATATTGTTGTTCTTTTTGTTTGAAATGAAACTGCGTGGCATTAGCTTTATGATTCAGGATTAGTTTTCTCTTTAGAATTTCTGGAGTTTGACCATTTCCATCATGTGGGGACAAATATATAGATTTTTTATACAAATAATCATAGCAATCTAGTATATTTCCAAGTGCTATTTTTGTTACGACTAAATATGAAATTTGGTTTATTCTTTAAAATGCAAAATAAAGAGAAATATTTAGAAACCAAAATTTCATAACAGCTAATCATTTTGCTTTAAAGGAGATCCCCCTCACTTAAATGAATTCACCTAATGGCAGGTGTAATGAAAATAACTAGGTAGCCTAAACGAATATTCAAAGGAGGTCTGAACTACTTTGGCCAGGATTGGTTACACTATATCGTGATTAATCTCGTGAGAACAAACT
>NC_134797.1:8000267-8005267 GCF_046742065.1 Oratosquilla oratoria | reverse complement strand
AACCCACAGTCGGAGAAGGAATAAACTTCGAATAAAGAAAAATCCTATATTTCGGCTATCAACTGTAGCCCTCTTCAGGAAAGTACATAAGATAGAGAACAGAGGGGACTTATAAACTACAGTAAGAAGAGATGTGGACAGTTGACCTCACTCAGGCGCCGGGCAAACTGGGGTGGCGGGGGAGGGAGGAGGTGAGGAGAGGGGAGGATGTAGTGTCCGCACCAGCTTGGCAACTGCTGCGCGTGAGATTATGTCAGGTGTCCACTGCCCTTTAGAAATATTAATATTAGGGCATTCCTCAATTAATGCTGATTCGACTATTTTTCTCCTGAAACCGCAGTGGGACTTGAACACTAATCTGGCCTTACCCCAGTCAAAAGAATGATTCTTATTTTTGACATGAAGAAATACAGCCGAATTTTCTTGCCCATACCTAATTGACCTTTTATGTTCTGCCAATCTAGTGTTCAGGTCTCTCCCGGTTTGACCCAAGTAAACCAAATCACAATCTTTGCAGGGTAAACAATAAACACCAGGTGACTCAACTTCCTTCGGTTTTTGTTGAACGTTCACAATTTGCTTACGCACGGTGTTAGGATAGTGATAGGCAATAGTGAGACGTTCATGAGGAAACAATTTAGTAGAAGAACTGATGGTATTATTAAATGGAATTTTTAAAATGTCCTTAAAGGAGCGGTGAAAACTTGAGGGAACGGAAGTTTTAAAATGGTTGGCCCTAGCCTTACTGAGGGCTTGATCCAGAAACCAAGGTGGATAAGCCAACTTCTCAAGTTGACATTTGATCACCTCAATCTCATGGTCCAGAAGTTGAGGACTGCAAATCCTGAAAGCCCTCAAGAAAAGGCCAGAGGCAACACTTTTCTTAACATTGTCAGGGTGATTGCTAAAAAAGTGGAGATAACTGCCTGAAAGGGTGGGCTTACGGTACACTGTAAAGAATAAATTATCATCAGTTCTTCTTAACAAAATATCCAAGAATGGGATTTGGTGTCCTTCTTCCCATTCAACGTTAAATTTAAGATTCGGGGTCAATTGGTTGAATGGGAAGAAGGACACCAAATCCCTTTCTTGGATATTTTGTTAAGAAGAACTGATGATAATTTATTCTTTACAGTGTACCGTAAGCCCACCCTTTCAGGCAGTTATCTCCACTTTTTTAGCAATCACCCTGACAATGTTAAGAAAAGTGTTGCCTCTGGCCTTTTCTTGAGGGCTTTCAGGATTTGCAGTCCTCAACTTCTGGACCATGAGATTGAGGTGATCAAATGTCAACTTGAGAAGTTGGCTTATCCACCTTGGTTTCTGGATCAAGCCCTCAGTAAGGCTAGGGCCAACCATTTTAAAACTTCCGTCCCCTCAAGTTTTCACCGCTCCTTTAAGGACATTTTAAAAATTCCATTTAATAATACCATCAGTTCTTCTACTAAATTGTTTCCTCATGAACGTCTCACTATTGCCTATCACTATCCTAACACCGTGCGTAAGCAAATTGTGAACGTTCAACAAAAACCGAAGGAAGTTGAGTCACCTGGTGTTTATTGTTTGCCCTGCAAAGATTGTGATTTGGTTTACTTGGGTCAAACCGGGAGAGACCTGAACACTAGATTGGCAGAACATAAAAGGTCAATTAGGTATGGGCAAGAAAATTCGGCTGTATTTCTTCATGTCAAAAATAAGAATCATTCTTTTGACTGGGGTAAGGCCAGATTAGTGTTCAAGTCCCACTGCGGTTTCAGGAGAAAAATAGTCGAATCAGCATTAATTGAGGAATGCCCTAATATTAATATTTCTAAAGGGCAGTGGACACCTGACATAATCTCACGCGCAGCAGTTGCCAAGTTGGTGCGGACACTACATCCTCCCCTCTCCTCACCTCCTCCCTCCCCCGCCACCCCAGTTTGCCCGGCGCCTGAGTGAGGTCAACTGTCCACATCTCTTCTTACTGTAGTTTATAAGTCCCCTCTGTTCTCTATCTTATGTACTTTCCTGAAGAGGGCTACAGTTGATAGCCGAAATATAGGATTTTTCTTTATTCGAAGTTTATTCCTTCTCCGACTGTGGGTTCCTGTGTGTAATTTACAAATGTGCTACTACATTTCTGTTTTGAAAATGCATATATATATTTAAATATACATATATATACATATATGTATGCATATATATATATGCATATACATATATATATGTATATATATATTATATATATGCATATATATATATATGTATATGCATATATTATATATATATATATACACGTATATATACACATTTATATATATATATATATATGTGTGTGTGTGTGTGTGTGTGTGTGTGTGTGTGTGTGTGTGTGTGTGTGTGTGTGTGTGTGTGTGTGTGTGTGTGTGTGTGTGTGTGTGTGTGTGTGTGTGTGTGTGTGTGTGTGTGTGTGTGTGTGTGTGTGTGTGTGTGTGTGTGTGTGTGTGTGTGTGTGCGTGTGTGTGTGTGTAAATATATATATATACATGTAAATATATATATATATAGTTACATATATATATATATATATATATATATATATATAGTTACGACTATCGATAGTCGATATAACTCTCGACTCTTATATTTACGTGTCCCGGCTATTTGAGCCATTTATGTTCTAAAGAAACCCATTTTCTGGTATATTATTTATCATTGTGAACTTTTATGTGTATTCGGACATTGTAATTTTCGCTCGCTTGGCGACATTCTGTACTTCGATCATGTTTGTTCTGTTTCTTTTGAAGGAAATAATCATTCTTTAAGCAGAACTCTAGTTTTTTAATCTGGCCCTTCCCCTTAGGTGTCACAATATATATATATATATATATATATTTATATATATATGTATATATATATGATATATACATACATATATATATATATATATATATATATATATATATATATATATATATATATATATTGGTCTTTAACCAAACATGTTTAAAAGAGAACTTACTGCCTATTTATTCTAATATATATATATATATATATATATATATATATATATATATATATATACTGTACATACATACATATACATACCCACTTGCTCAATAAGTAATGAGAAAATGTCAGGAGAGACGCAACAATTTTCATAAGGTTACAAAACTTTGTCTCCTTCAAATTAATTGCCTCTTGCATCTACACACTTCTGCATGCGTCTCTCCCAATCCTGGAAGACCTTCTCAAAGTCCTTTTCCAGTAATCGCTTCAGATAACTTTCCGATGCCTCTTTCAACTTCTCTGTTGACTGGAATCTGGTTTCCCTGAGGGTGTCTTTCATGCATAGGAAAAGGAGGAAGTCGCAAGGGGCTAGGTCAAGGTTGTAGGGTGGGTGTTGTACCACTTCCATTCCCCTGTCGGCCATCCACGTGGTCACCAGCACTGACTTGTGGCATGGGGCATTGTGCTGGTGGAACAACCACTAACCACTCCTCCACTGCTGAGGCTTCTTCTTCCTCATCTTCTCCCTGAACCTTTTCAGAATAGTAAAGTAATATTCCTTATTGGCGGTTTGACCCTGAGGAACCCATTCAACGTGAATGAGCCCCTGGGAGTCAAATAAAGGAATGAACATGGCCTTCTCTTGCGTCCTGCTCATCTTTGCCTTTTTGGGTCTGGGGGAAGTCGCGTGCCTCCACTGAGCACTCTGACGTTTACTCTCAGGGTCGTAGGTGAACACCCAACCCTCGACGTAAGTCACTATCTTATTCAGGAAACCTGAATCAACCTCTATCATTTCGAGAATGTTAATGCAACATTCCACTCGAAACTGCCTCTGGTCGTCGGAGAGGATCTTTGAGACGAACTTGACACATACGTTGTGGAGCTTCAGATCTTCCGTCATAACTGTGCCAATACTAATACCAACAGCTTTAGGTATTATCCTCACAGATATTCGACGGTCTTGCATAACTAACCTTTGCACTTCATCAATGTTTTCCTCCTTGCGTGCACTTTTTGGTGCTCCTGATCTGGGTTCATCCTCAGCCTGTTCATTTCCTTCAAAACACCTGTTAAACCACCAATAGAAACTTGCTTGGCTCATCTGTTCACCCCATAGGTCTCCTTTAACATTCCATAAGCTTTTCTAAAGTTTAACGCAAAATTTGATGGCGTAACGTTGCTCCATTTTTCCTTGCATCTTGACAAGTATTCACAGATCGGGAAACCGAATCAGACTGGTTCCACCACTTTCATCGCTGCACTCAGACCTACAAATATAGAAAGTTACCAGTTAGTCATTTTAAAGAATATATGTATGTGTACTTCACCAAGTAGTATTTTGATCAAATCATATTTAATATCTCGCCTGATATTTTCTCATTACCTATTGAGTATGTATGTGCATTTATATATATATATATATATATATTTATATATATATACACATATATATATGTATATATATGTATATATATATATGTATATATATATATATATATATATATATATATATATTTATATTTATATTGCGTGGGAGAGGTAAACTTTTCTGCAGTGATAAAACATAACATTTCGTTTATTCTGACAACAAGCACGTTTTATATTTCGGCGTTTGCGACGAAATGCATGCAGAGCCTGTGGCGAATTTTTATTAATTTTTTTTTCACAGAATCTTATTAAGTAGCCGCCGGCGTTTTTACTTATCTGTGTTTACAAATGTATAGAGTTTTGTGGATTTTGTCTCGAAATTTGAACGCAAGAACAAATATGTGAGGAATCAGACTTTCGAAAATGTAAATAAACATAGCATACGTTAGGACACCCACATGCATTAACCGACATACACAAAACACACACATACACATACGGACACATATGCACGTATGTGCACACACACACACACACACACACACACACACACACACACACACACACACACACACACACACACACACACACACACACACACACACACACACACTAACACTAACACAACACACACAAACACATATACGCACACAAAACACACA
>NC_134797.1:7970267-7980267 GCF_046742065.1 Oratosquilla oratoria | reverse complement strand
TAAGCTTGCGGAGGACATTAAATATGTAGGACATCTCCTCTTCTACATATTCTTTGTTGCATATCCTCAATGCTCTCAGATAGAAACCTATTATCATACCTGTTTTTGTGCGTGTGCTGTGATGGGATAAGTAGTGTATGAAGTCATCTTTGTTCGTGGGTTTTCTGTATACTGAAAACTTTACATCCGTTTCATCCCGATGAATGACAGTGTCTAGGAATGGTAATTGGTTGTCTTTCTCAAACTCCACTGTGAACTGGATGTCTTTGTTCACTTCGTTAAGCATGCTTGTGAAGGCAAGGAAGATTCTATCTAGGACGAAGAAAGGAAAAGAGAAATTAGGACTTCTAGAAGAGGCCCCAAGACCACCCAGAATGAGAGGAATACCGAAGATCCACAAAGCGGGTATACCAATGAGACCCATCACCTCAGGGATAGGCAGTGCCCCGCATCGCCTAGCTAAACAACTCGCAAAGCCCCTTTCTGCGCTACTAGGAACAATAAGCGACGCACACCTACGCAACTCGTCGGATCTGATTAGACGCCTAGAAAAAGTTAACTTCGAGAGGAAAAAGTTAGCCAGCTACGACGTGACAGCGTTATTTACGAACGTAAGTATTGAGGGGGCCATTGAGGCGTTAAAGAGGGTTATAAATTCTATGAATGAAAGCGACTTTCCAGTCAGAAAAACAGACTATATAGAGTTGGTATCTCTGTGTGTGAACTTTGGTGCCTTTGTGTTTGAGGGCCAAGAGTTTAAACAACATCGAGGACTGGCTATGGGTTCACCACTAAGTGCTGTCATGGCTTCTCTTTTTATGGAAACACTAGAGGAGGATAAATTTATTCGCATAATAGGAAGAGGCTCACATTGGTTCCGATACGTAGATGACGTGTTGGTGGTGGTACCCGAGGGAACAGATATAAACAATAAACTCCGCATGCTTAACGAAGTGAACAAAGACATCCAGTTCACAGTGGAGTTTGAGAAAGACAACCAATTACCATTCCTAGACACTGTCATTCATCGGGATGAAACGGATGTAAAGTTTTCAGTATACAGAAAACCCACGAACAAAGATGACTTCATACACTACTTATCCCATCACAGCACACGCACAAAAACAGGTATGATAATAGGTTTCTATCTGAGAGCATTGAGGATATGCAACAAAGAATATGTAGAAGAGGAGATGTCCTACATATTTAATGTCCTCCGCAAGCTTATGTACCCAGCAGGACTACTATCCAAATTGAGAAGGAAAGCGGAAGAAATTTACGCAAGACCGAAAAGTGACAAAGCTTCAATAAAATACCTAGTAGTACCTTTCGCAAAGGAAGCAAAAGCCATAACCAATACGTTATCTAAAGCCGGCATCCAAATAGCGTATAAATCCGGGCGCAAAATAAAAGACGTCCTAAGTAACAAGCAAGAACAACACACCAACGAAAATAGCATAGTATACGGAATACCATGTAGTGGATGTCCTGCAACATATTACGGTGAGACGTCACGGGGGTTGACAAAAAGACTAAGAGAACACAAAGAACGACCTACGACATCACAGGACTTCAAATTCACTGGTAGTACATGTGACACACACGGACATTTACCAGAATGGAAAGAAGCACGCCCTATCTGCACCGGACTTCAAAGGAGAATGAGAAAGCTGGTCGAATCCGCGTGCATAACACTGGGAAAGGTCAGCAACCACAGAGAAGGGTTCGTTAACTTGTCATTTGCAGCCGCCCAGATTGGTTGTGGAGGAGGGAGTATCGGGCCAATCGGCATGCGACTTGCTGAAACGTCCAGCCGGATGAGCCATAAATAGAGTATATATGATGTACACACACGCTGTCTGTCACTCTGAAAAGACTTGTAGTCGAAACGTCAGTAATACAGTGTTCTCGCTCTAACCCGTATTTCTCTACCTTTTCACTCATCTGTCCAACCTTCACAACAATATGTATATATATATATATATATATATATATATATATATATATATATATATATATTTATATGTATATATATATATATTTATATATGTATATATATATATATATATATATATATATATATTTATTATGTAAATAAATGAATATATATAAATGAACAGAGAAATATAAACAAATAGAGAAATGAAAATAACATAATATGTAACATAAATATATTGATAAATAAATAAATAGATAAATAAATACCTAATAACTATCTAACTAGCTAACTAACTAACTAACTAACTAACTAACTAAATAAGTAGCTAACTAACTAAGTAGCTAACTAACTAAGTAGCTAACTAACTAACTAACTAAGTAGCTAACTAACTAACTAACTAACTAACTAACTAACTAACTAACTAACTTATTGACTAACTGACTAACTGACTAACTGACTAACAGATTAACTGACGAACTGACTAACTGACTAACTGACTAACTGACTAACTGACTAACTGACTAACTAACTAACTTACTAACTGTCTAACTGACTGACTAACTGACTAACGGACTACCTGACTAACTAACTGACTAACTAACCATTTAGTAAATCAATCAATCAATCAATCAACCATTCAATCAGTCTGTCAATCAATCAATAAATAGACAAAAATAGATAGTAAACAAGCAAATATATAGATAAATAAGTAAATAAATGAAAAAATAGATAAATAAATAAATGAATAAATAAATAAATGAATAAATGAATAAATAAATAAATAAATAAATAAATAAATAAATAAGTAAGCAAATAATAAATAAATAAATAAATAAGTAAATAAATAAATATATAAATAAATAAGTAAGTAAATGAAGATAAATAAATAAATGAATAATAATAATAAATAAATAAAATTAAATACATAATAAATAAATAGATAAATAAATAAATAAAATAAATAGATAAATAAATAAATAAATAAACAGGAAAATAAATATATATGTAATTAAATAAATAAATGAACAAATAAAGCAAAACAAATAAACGAATAAATACATAAATATGTAAATATAATAAGTAATTCATGTATCCGTCACCTCTAATAACTTTCATAAATCTTTCTCCTTTTCCACCTCTAGAACACTAATTAGGTGCAATATTGTTTACATGGATAGAAGCGGTGGCTACCACTCATATATTGATAACAACCTCCTTCTGTTGCGTATGATCTAAACCCTTTAAGAAGAAAATTCATATATAAGCCTTATCTGAAGAAAATATATTGGTTTTCGTCACAAATTCATCAATATATGAGGCGCTGTTGTTTGGGCTTGCTGTGACGTACTGTAGTAAGTGATTTTGAGCGAACTTTTGCGGATTCGTTTAACTTTATGATTTCGATTATAACATTGTTAACTGATTTAACCCAGTAGATACATACATACATATACCAAGGCTTCTTCCCCCGTACAAGGGAGGTACCCAAAAAGAAAAAGGCATAAAATCACTCCCACCCATGCCATCCCTAAATACACTCCACTCCCCTCCACCCTCCCTCCCATCTTAGCATCTCCTGGATGACGGGTCATCCCTGAACCTTGGTTTCTTCTGGTGGAGTAATGAACAGCAGTTTAGGTTAGCTTACATTAGAGTAGGTCAGATAAGGTTCTTCTAAGTTAGTTTAGGTTAGCTTATGTTAGTTTAGGTTAGTTTTGGTTAGCTTAGGATAGTTTAGGTTAACTTAGATGGTTTAGGTTAGCATAGGTTAGTTAGTTTAGTTAGTTTATAGGTTTTTAATTAGTTTAGTTAGTTAGTTAGGATTCAGTATTAGTTTATTAGCTAGGTAGCTTAGGTTTCGTTAAAGTTTAGGTTAGCAATATGTTAGTCTTGCTAAGTAATTTAGGTTAGCTAATTTAGGTTAGCTAAGGATAGCTTAGGCTAAAATTGGTGACTTAAGTTGGCATAAGTTAGCTTAGTTTAACGTTGGTTAATTTAGATTTGTTTAGGTTGGCTTAGGATAGTTTAGTTAAGGAGTCTAAGGTTGGCTTAAGTTAACTTTCGTTAGCTTAGGGTAACTGTGTGTGTGTGTGTGTGTGTGTGTGTGTGTGCGTGTGTGTGTGTGTGTGTGTGTGTGTGTGTGTGTGTGTGTGTGTGTGTGTGTGTGTGTGTGTGTGTGTGTGTGTGTGTGTGTGTGTGTGTGTGTGTGTGTGTGTGTGTGTGTGTGTGTGTGTGTGTGTGTGTGTGTGTGTGTGTGTGTGTGTGTGTGTGTGTGTGTGTGTGTGTGTGTGTGTGTGTGTGTGTGTGTGTGTATGTGCGTGTGTATGTGTTAGTGTGTGTGTGTGTGTGTGTGTGTGTGTGTGTATGTGTGTGTGCTAGATAGGCGAAGACTTCAGTTCCTTAAAAAGGAAGAAAAAAAATCTTTGAGCACCACACTTAGTCAAACTTTGGACAGAAATAGCTTAAAAAAAGAAAAGAAAAAAAAGGACGTCTTCGCCTTCCTGGCATGGAACGTTGACATCAAACGATTTTATTCAGCTGGAGGACAAAATCTCGTACAGTCTTAGAAGCTGAACATGAAAAATACCTTTCATTTGAGCATGCAAAGTTCTGTTGATCAGACAAAATAAACAAATGGCTCTGAATAGCTTTTGTGGTAAGAAATCTATACAACACACGTTTTTTGCTATAACTGTACTTTGGCATAAACCCTTTGATTTTTTTTCTTTCTTTTTATGAAATGAGAAAATAACTGCATAATAACATGGTGCCCTTCAGTTCGTATGACAAATTGTTTTGTGCGAAGAGAAAAATCGAAGAATTTCGTATTATTTTGTTCGTGGACAGGACGAAAGCTAAATAGCGAATGTGTTTGATCGATGTACTAAGAGAATATGAGGATAATATCTATTCTGTTTTTCACATTATGGAAATATTAACATCATTGCCTCCTCTTCCAAAATCATTACGAAAAAATGGCAACTGTAACTAAAGACACTGAACATCTTGAAGACCTTGAAGCAAGTAAATAAACAAAATCAATAACAAACAAATAATTGGATGAACAAAGAAATATACAACGAAAAAATAAAATACACAATATATATATTCAGGTATGAGATGTTAGAAGAACTACATATTAATAATCGTAATGAAACTAACATTATTTACCTTTACATGTCTATTTGGGTGCATGTGTGTTTGTCTCTGTATGTGCGTGTGTGCGTGTGTGCGTGCGTGAGTGTGTGTGTGTGTGTGTGTGTGTGTGTGTGTGTGTGTGTGTGTGTGTGTGTGTGTGTGTGTGTGTGTGTGTGTGTGTGTGTGTGTGTGTGTGTGTGTGTGTCTGTGTGTGTGTGTGTGTGTGTGTGTGTGTGTGTGTGTGTGTGTGTGTGTGTGTGTGTGTGTGAGAGAGAGAGAGAGAGAGAGAGCGAGAGATTAAATTTGGTTAGGTTAGCTTAGGTCGGCTTTAATTAGTTTAGGATGGCTTACGATATTTTAGGCTAGTTAATGTTAGTTATGTTAGTTTAGGCTAACTTAGCTTAGCCTAAGGTAGTTAGGCTAGATATTAAGAAAATTAATTGGCACAATGAAGCAATTTATATGAAGCGCTCCGTGCCAGACAGGCGAAGACGCCAGTTCCTTAAAAAAAAAAAAAAAAAAAAAAAAATTGAACACCACACTTAGTCAAACTTTGGACAGCAATAGCTAAAAATAAGAATAGAAATAAAATAAAAATAAAAAATAAAAAAGTGGGCGTCTTCGCCTTCCTGGCATGGAACATTCACGTCACACGATTTTATTCAGCTGGAGGGCAAACCTCGTACAGTCTTAGAAGCTGAACATGAAAAATACCTTTCATTTGAACATGCAAAGTTCTGTTGATCAGACAAAACGAACAAATGGCTCCAAATAGCTTTTGTGGTAAGAAATCTATACAACACATTTGTTCTGCAATAACTGTACTTTAGCATAAGCCCTTGGATTTATTTTTCTTTCTATTTTTTCTTTTGTAAAGAAATGAGAAAATAACTGCGTAATAACAGGGTGCCCTTCAGTTCGTATGACAAATTGTTTTGTGCGGAGAGAAGAATCGAAAAATTACGTATTATTTTGTTCGTGGACAGGACGAAAGCTAAATCGCGAATGTGTTTGATCGATGTACTAAGAGAATATGAGGATAATATCTATTCTGTTTTTCATATTATGAGAATATTAACATCATTGCCTCTTCTTCCAAAATCATTACGACAAAAATGGCAACTGTAACATCTTGAGGACCTTGAAGAAAGTAAATCAACAAAATCAATAACAAACAAATGAATGAATGAATAAAGAAATATACAACGAAAAAATAAAATAAATTACAGATTTTATCTATTCAGGTATGAGATGTTAGGAGAACTACTTATTACTAATGGTAATGAAACTAACATTAATTACCATTAGACGTCTATTTGGGTACATTTGCGTCTATCTTTGTATGTGCATGTGTGTGTGTGTGTGTGTGTGTGTGTGTGTGTGTGTGTGTGTGTGTGTGTGTGTGTGTGTGTGTGTGTGTGTGTGTGTGTGTGTGTGTGTGTGAGTGTGTGTGTGTGTGTGTGTGTGTGTGTGTGTGTGTGTGTGTGTGTGTGTGTGTGTGTGTGTGTGTGTGTGTGTGTGTGTGTGTGTGTGTGTGTGTGTGTGTGTACTTGTGTATGTGTGTGTGTTTGTGTGTGTGTATGTGTGTGTGTGTGTATGTGTATGTCCTTCTCTCTCCCCTCTCTCAGTCTCTCACCTCGCCCCCTTCTCTCTCCCCTTTCCCTTTCCCCCACTAACATCTACCCCATCCCCTCTACCCTTCCTTTCCCCTTCCTTCACCCTTGTCACCTTCCCCTTCTCTATCTCCTGTTGCTCTTTCGCCTTTCCCTGACTATTCCCCACTCAAAACCCAGGGGAAGCCGATGGATCACAGTTGTGAGAATCTAATTGTGTTTTAAGACCTCGGAATACATTATTGCTTGTTTATCATTTTTCGTTATTTCTTCATATCGTTTGTCATTGGTTTTGTTTAGCATAAAATATTTGTTTGCTTGCTTGTTTGTTTGTTTGTTTATTTGTTCATTTGTTTATACGTTTATACATTTTTATCTATTCATCTATCTACTTGTCTATTTGTTTTCTTATATATTTGTTTGTGGTTTTACTTACTTATTAGAATCATTTAGAAGTTAAGTCCTATTTGACTTCTTACATTGCAAGGTTTTCTTGCATTATTATTTTTCCCAATAATTAAGTATTCTATAAGTGATGATGATGATGATGATGATATGATTTAACGTCACACACTCGCCCCCCACCCCTATCGGGGGGCTAGGACGGTGCCCCTCACAGAGGGTTTTGTAACGTGGAATCTAATAAACCATGCCCTTGGTTCAACTTCGCCGGTGGCAGGATTCGAACCGCCCTCACCTCGACCTTCGTCGCAAGTAACTACACCCTAACCCGCTCAGCCATTAAAAAATTGGCATCATCATTAAGACATTTTAGCACCACTAATTCATGATAATATTGTTAAAAAAAAAAAAAAAAAAAAAAAAGTAACAAATAATAGCTCAAGGATATCTATTTATATCTACACTTTATCACAAATGGCTTTTCGTTGAAGTATTTTGATTTCATGATTTTTTGAATAGATCAATCCTCACCCGCTTCTCGTGTGTATTTTATCATGGCAGAAATGTTTAAGTCTTGGAATCGTATTTCAATTTTATATACCTTAGAGTTCAATATTTTTTTCTTTATTACGTCATGCTGTGAACATCGCATTGATATATTCTTGGGTTTTCTGAAATCTATTATTTTCAGAAATTCATTATTTATACTTTTGGGTAACAAAATGTATAATTTTGAGAACTTTAGGAAAATGTTGTTTGTGTTCTGTTTGGCTTTTATATTTGTGTATTTTTTTCCAGTGTTGATATTTTCATTTCCTTTGTCATGACATTTCTATTAACATTTTGTCCCTAGAAGGAGAACCAGACTTGATAAGGATATTCATAAAAAGGCCTGTTTCTGTTTTCAATATCATCTGTTAACCTTTTCTTCCAAAAAAAAAGTATTTTCCTCTGCTAAAATGGTATTTTGATTTGAACTCATACATACATACATACATATACCAAGGCTTTTTTCCCCCTTACCAGAGGGGTAGCCAAAAAGGACAAGGCACAAAAACATTCACACCCATTTCATCCCCGAAAACACTCCACATCCCTCCACCCTCCCTCCCATCTTAGCACCAGATTACTATATAATTCTAATTTCGAATAGCTGTATAAAATGATGCTTTATTTCTATGCATATATAATAAGCCCAACATTTTCAATGACTTTCTGACACTGGGTGGGGAAGGAAAACACAGAAGGCTTAATCCAATTTCATTGCTAACCTGTTTCTAGGGTCAGTTTCTCAAAAAAAGTCAAGAATAAACCCTTATTACAAATCTTTTTATCATATTTGTTTAAGATATATATCACTATACGATATAGTCAACATTTAGATAGCCATATAATGAGAATATTCATCAAAAAATAATAGAATACATACTGCGAATGTGTGATTTACCATGGTCTTACATAAAAAACTTGACTTATGATCCATGTTCATTATCTTCGCAAATGACAGCTCAGAAATGATATGGAAAAAATCTATCTGAATTCCTGTTGACTTATATTAAGAACACACACACACACACACACACACACACACACACACACACACACACACACACACACACACACACACACACACACACACACACACACACACACACACACACACACACACACACACACACACACACACACACACACACACACACACACACACAACACACACGCAAACACACACACACACACACACACACACACACACACACACACACACACACACACACACACACACACACACACACACACACACACAGACACACACACACACACACACGCGCGCGCGCGCCACACGTACACACACACGCGCACACACACACACACACACACACACACACACACACACACACACACACACACACACACACTCACACACACACACACACACACACGCACACACACTCTCTCTCTCTCTCTCTCTCTCTCTCTCTCTCTCTCTCTCTCTCTCTCTCTCTCTCTCTCTCTCTCTCTCTCTCTCTCTCTCTCTCTCTCTCTCTCTCTCTCTCTCTCTCTCTCTCTTTCGGTGGCGTGGGTGATAGAGTCTCTGACTGTCACTACGGTGGTCCGAATTCGAATCCTGTCCAGGCCTGAAATAATATTAGTATTGCTGCGCTTCGAGTCGTTACTTCAACTCTCATGGGCGGAGATTTGGGATTAGGTTTGCGTGTAAGGTCATAGTATTACCCATAGATCGGTTATACGAGCTTTGAGCTCTCTTTCGGGAAGGAAATAGCTATCGATCACGAGTGCAGCACGCAATCCAAGGACCAAGGTGAATACACACACACACACACACACACACACACACACACACACACACACACACACACACACACACACACACACACACACACACACACACACACACACACACACACACACACACACATACTATCATTGACAAACATACACACACACACACACACAACTTCGCCAACCGTGTTGTTAATGAATGGAATAAACTTCCTGCAGAGGTGGTGCAATGTAGTTCAGTTCGAAGCTGTAAGATTCGTTTAGATAAACATTTAAGCAAGATGCTGTAACGACTGCCATTTATTTTATATTATTTGATTATTTGTTTGTTGTTATTTGTTTGTTTATTTATTATTTGATTGATTTCCATTTATTATTACTTATTTGTCAGTTTAATACTATTTACTGTATACCTGTTTGTTTATCATTTATCTATTCCTATATATTATTTATTCATTTATTATTAATTATGTATATTATTAAAAAAATTATATTTTTATCTATTTTTTTATCATACATACTTTTTTTTTATTCTACATATTTTTTTTCGCATCCGACCTCGTTATGGACTAAACGGTCTCCTGCCGGCTTTCTCCGCCTTTGT
>NC_134797.1:7960267-7962767 GCF_046742065.1 Oratosquilla oratoria | reverse complement strand
TGTACACTTGATTACACATATTGTACATGTGGATTTTTTTTATTTGGATCACCCGCGCCAACGTTTGAACTAATAAATGTTTTCGACCAAGAAAGATATACAACCTCAGATTTATTGGTTTATTTTAACATGTGCTTCTAAATACATCAGGGTTGAGTTTGAACTGAAGGATAATGACAAACAAGTGATGATTTGAGCTTCTATTATCTAACTAATACATTTTAACACATGTAAACCATGCTTTGTCTTAAGTGATGGCGAGAGGTTACGGTGTTTTGATATTGCCTAAATTTGGCCATCTCTTGCCTCTTTTCCATAAACTTCGCCAGAAGCTTCCGTCACCATTCTCACACACTACACCTTGAGAGTTGCAGGGAATATTAATAAAGAGTGGCTCATTGACAATATTTTACAGGTCCACATTAGATAGTCGCTTTGTAACTGATAGATGAAACCAACACTCCTCTTCAGAGGGAAGTAGATCTAGTAGGCTCATAGCAGTCTTATTTATTTTCGATGACCTGAAATCACACATCTCTTCCTTATACAAAGTAACTTCTTTGATCTTCTTAATTCTACTAGTAGCTAATATTTTGTTCTTTTGGTCAACGTCTGCCAGCATTGCTAAAAAGAACGTTCTTAGGATGGGCCCAGTAGGAATTCCTCTGGATTACTTGCCATGCTATGGCTTTACTGGCAGGTTGAAGTATTTGCAGAAGGTTGTTCTGTTCCAGATGTTTACATCCTTCTTTTTCGGAGAGAATTTTACGTGAAATCAGATGGGCCCGTAATGACACGAGACAAAGTCGACATATTCTGCTGGCAGTGGTGATCCATTTTGCATAAGATAGTGGCTCTGGTTTCATATGTAGGAGGTTCTCGTCAATTATACCACTTCTAATAGCACTGATAATTCTGTGCAGGTAAGCTTCATCCCAACTTAGCTCATTCATATCTACATCTGGACGAGGAGCTCCTTTAGAAATACATTGAAAGCCATTTGGTGATACTGGTAAAGTTTCACAGGTGGATAAGACTTTACCAAGTCGTCCTTTCCACTGAGTTCCACTTTCCAGTATACCAATATATTTCCTACACAGGTGCCTCAAAGAAAGCTCATTTAGATGCAAGCTGCAAAAGGTTCTTTGTAAAGGACAATGTAATTGGTATTCCAGCACTCTTATGGGTCCATTCTTGTAGCCAGTATAAATTGCAGTGCTGTCAACCCCAATTGCCTTTATCTCATCTTTAACATAATTTTCAACAAATCATTTCATCACTCCATTTGAATACCTACACCTGTTCCTTTTTCAATAGTTAGATTATCTAAATAGAAAGTACTAGATTCTCCTACAAGCGGATAGTCACCTTGAATTTCTTTTGCACCATGCAATTTGTTCTCTCTCTCTCTTTCTCTTTTTTTTTTTTTTTTTTTTAGTGTTGTGTCTTTCCTTCCATCAAAAAACAAATAGTGATTTTCTTGTCTCCCTAGCACTCATATTTGGTAAAACTTCTCCTTAACAAAAGATTACAAAGTATTACAAAGGAGGAGCATGCCAACAGGAGACATTCTGGTTTATAGCCAGGTCGGATGTGAAAAAACCATGATAGTTATAAATTAGTAAATAAATTAAAATTATAATAATATAAATAATAATAAATAAAATAGATAGATAAATGCATAGGTATAGTTAAAAAATAAACAGGTAAATAGTAAATAATAGTAAATTGACAGATTAATTAATAATAAATGAAAATCAAGCAAATAATAATAAACAAACAGACAAATAATAACAAGCAAATAAACGAATAATGTAAAATAAATGGCAGGCATTACAGCATTCTACTTAAGTGTTTATCTAAACTAATCTTAAAGCTTCGAACTGAGCTACATTGGACTGCCTCTGCAGGAAGTTTATTCAACCCACTTCCAAATCAAATCTATTTCCTGACAGGTTGAGACCATTATTTCTTGTCGGATTCTTATTCGGTGTAAAATTTTTGTCACTTTTGATGTTGTCAATTCATTTTAGGATCTTAAAGACCTGTATCAAGTCACCCCTGAGTCTACGCTTTTATTTATTTATTTATTTATTTATATATATTTTTTTTAAGGAAAACGGATTCATATGGTTTAGTAAATTTTTCGTATGATTTCTTTGTTATATTTAGAATCAGTTTTGTGGCTCGCCGTTGTACTTTTTCCAATCTGTCAATGTCTTTAATGAGATTCGGTGACCATACGAAAACAGCATATTCCAAATGCTTGTTGATGAGAGCTGGACTTTTGAAATCAAAAGATCGCGTATTCAGTCCTAAAATCTTATTTGCATTCTCGGAGGCAGAAATACACTGCTTAGATGATTAGAGATCGTTACTGATAATTACGACGAGATCCTTTTCACTATCCACTTTTGTTAACGAATTTTCAAATAACTTGTAACCGTACTTACTGTTATTTTTACCTATGTGCATAACCTGTCATTTACTTGTGTTAAAT
>NC_134797.1:7947767-7950267 GCF_046742065.1 Oratosquilla oratoria | reverse complement strand
TGTGTGTGTGTGTGTGTGTGTGTGTGTGTGTGTGTGTGTGTGTGTGTGTGTGTGTGTGTGTGTGTGTGTGTGTTCTTAATGTAAGTCAACAGGAATTCAGATAGATTTTTTCCATATCATTTCTGAGCTGTCATTTGCGAAGATAATGAACATGGATCATAAGTCAAGTTTTTTATGTAAGACCATGGTAAATCACACATTCGCAGTTGCTTTCTTTTATTTAGTGATTTGGCTGTAGTATGTATTCTATTATTTTTTGATGAATATTCTCATTATATGGCTATCTAAATGTTGACTATATCGTATAGTGATATATATCTTAAACAAATATGGTAAAAAGATTTGTAATAAGGGTTTATTCTTGACTTTTTTTGAGAAACTGACCCTAGAAACAGGTTAGCAATGAAATTGGATTAAGCCTTCTGTGTTTTCCTTCCCCACCCAGTGTCAGAAAGTCATTGAAAATGTTGGGCTTATTATATATGCATAGAAATAAAGCATCATTTTATACAGCCATTCGAAATTAGAATTATATAATAATCTGGTGCTAAGATGGGAGGGAGGGTGGAGGGGTGTGGAGTGTTTTCGGGGATGAAATGGGTGTGAATGTTTTTGTGCCTTGTCCTTTTTGGCTACCCCCCTAGTAAGGGGAAAAAAAGCCTTGGTATATGTATGTATGTATGTATGAGTTCAAATCAAAATACCATTTTAGCAGAGGAAAATACTTTTTTTTTTATAAGAAAAGGTTAACAGATGATATTGAAAACAGAAACAGGCCTTTTTATGAATATCCTTATCAAGTCTGGTTCTCCTTCTAGGGACAAAATGTTAATAGAAATGTCATGACAAAGGAAATGAAAATATCAACACTGGAAAAAAATACACAAATATAAAAGCCAAACATAACACAAACAACATTTTCCTAAAGTTCTCAAAATTATACATTTTGTTACCCAAAAGTATAAATAATGAATTTCTGAAAATAATAGATTTCAGAAAACCCAAGAATATATCAATGCGATGTTCACAGCATGACGTAATAAAGAAATAATATTGAACTCTAAGGTATATAAAATTGAAATGCGATTCCAAGACTTAAACATTTCTGCCATGATAAAATACACACGAGAAGCGGGTGAGGATTGATCTATTTAAAAAATCATGAAATCAAAATACTTCAACGAAAAGCCATTTGTGATAAAGTGTAGATATAAATAGATATCCTTGAGCTATTATTTGTTACTTTTTTCAATATTATCATGAATTAGTGGTGCTAAAATGTCTTAATGATGATGCCAATTTTTTAATGGCTGAGCGGGTTAGGGTGTAGTTACTTGCGACGAAGGTCGAGGTGAGGGCGGTTCGAATCCTGCCACCGGTGAAGTTGAACCAAGGGCATGGTTTATTAGATTCCACGTTACAAAACCCTCTGTGAGGGGCACCGTCCTAGCCCCCCGATAGGGGTGGGGGGCAAGTGTGTGATGTTAAATCATATCATCATCATCATCATCATCATCACTTATAGAATACTTAATTATTGGGAAAAATAATAATACAAGAAAACCTTGCAATGTAAGAAGCCAAACAGGACTTAACTTCTAAATGATTCTAATAAGTAAGTAAAACCACAAACAAATATATAAGAAAACAAATAGACAAGTAGATAGATGAATAGATAAAAATGTATAAACGTATAAACAAATGAACAAATAAACAAACAAACAAACAAGCAAGCAAACAAATATTTTATGCTAAACAAAACCAATGACAAACGATATGAAGAAATAACGAAAAATGATAAACAAGCAATAATGTATTCCGAGGTCTTAAAACACAATTAGATTCTCACAACTGTGATCCATCGGCTTCCCCTGGGTTTTGAGTGGGGAATAGTCAGGGAAAGGCGAAAGAGCAACAGGAGATAGAGAAGGGGAAGGTGACAAGGGTGAAGGAAGGGGAAAGGAAGGGTAGAGGGGATGGGGTAGATGTTAGTGGGGGAAAGGGAAAGGGGAGAGAGAAGGGGGCGAGGTGAGAGACTGAGAGAGGGGAGAGAGAAGGGGCGAGGTGAGAGAGTGAGAGAGGGAGAGATGAGGGAGAAGTTTGGAAGGGCGAGGGGAAGAAGAGGAAAGGCAATGGAAGAGCGGAGGGGTTAGATGTTAGTGGGGGGCTGGGAAAAGGAGGGAGAAGGAGCGAGGTGGGGGGGGAAGGTGAGAGGATGAGAGGGGAGAGAGAAGTGTGGGAGAAGGGAGGGGATGGGAAGAGTAAAAGGGTGAGGGTAAGTGGGAGTGGGGAAATGGAAAACGGAAAGAGAAGGGGCGAGGTGGGAGGGAAGAAGAGGGAAAAGAGATGAGTGGGCGCGAGGGAAAAGGGAGAGGGGACGTGCTTAGGTACGATGACACCTACGTAGGCATCATGGGACGCGAGTGGATACACGGGGATGCCGGCCCCGACGTCTTCATTACATATACATATACATATACATATAACATATACATATAAA
>NC_134797.1:7907767-7917767 GCF_046742065.1 Oratosquilla oratoria | reverse complement strand
TGATCTGCTTAAATGAGAAAGAAAAGGAGGAGTATAAGAAGAAGCTGAGAGAGGAGTGGGAGGGAGTGAAGGATAGAGTAGAACTAGGAGTTGAGGAGGAATGGGGATGGTTCAAGAAGGAAGCATAAGGTGTGCAAGGATCGTGTGTGAAACAAGGAGGACGGGAGGAAATAGAAGGAAGGGTGAGTGGTGGGATGAGGAAGCAAAGAAGGGTGTAGAAGAAAAGAAGCAGGTTTTCATAGATTGGTTACAAAATATACAGTATATACCTCATGCCTTAAAACTTAGTATCTGTTTTGTAATTCGTTATACTTGATTAGCTAGTGGCTACATATTGTATACTTAAGTAGAGTATAGATATCAACGCTTGATTAATGTTTAATTTATGTAGATACTTTACATTACAAGTGTGTTTTTACATTTTCCTGTTGCCTATATATAACTAAATCCAGCCATCACTGAGACTCGATCCTGGGACTTCGAATGTAGGAGGCCTGTCTGTTCCCTTGTTATATTTTTGGATGGGGTACACATGTAACGAATACTTTTTAATGGATTTAATTGCATGCTATACTGACTGTCTGAAGCTGAGCATGAGGGTACATATTTGATGGAGTAAGGGAGACAGTAAATAACGGAGAAGGGGGTATGTCAATGACGGAGGAAAAGGATACTAATATGACGGGCGAGGGGGTACATATATGATGTAGAAGAGGGGTACATAAATGAGGGAAGAGAGAGTGGGATATAGATGACGGAAGGGGGTTTATATATGACGGAAGGGGGTTTATATATGACGGAGTAGTGTATGAGAATGCTTGATGTAGATTATCATATTAGTATTGCTTGCATGACTACGTAGGCTTTGTATTATTCTCTCGTCCCCGACTAAGCTGGGATCTAATACTTTGTTTCGTCTTGATCCCAGCTCAGAGGGGAAGCGAAGTGCTTTGCCATGTGATGTGTTACAGCAGTGTAATGAGAACAATTCCATCTATTTCAAATATAAATCAAGCCCCAGCAATGTATCAAAACCTTATCATTCATAAGTACAAATAGATGAGAAAATAAATGAATATACAACCAATAAGAATGTGAATAACTAAATAAACAAAGGAATAGAAAAACAAATAAACATATAAATAAACGAATATGTAAATAAATATATAGATAAACAAAAACAAATTCGTAATTAATAGAAACATAAATAGATACATTGATAAATGAATAAACAACAAACAAATAAAAGATACATGAAAATAGAAAAAAAAAATCAGAATTAAGCAAGTGGGCAATGAAGATATCATAGAACACCAATAACATATGTCATGTTTAATACAATGATACGCGTGATAATAATAAAAAAGCACATTGATATACATGAAATCTGATTTGTGCTATCGTGTGATACATGACATGAAGAGATGGAACTTTCAATCTATCTATTTACGGCGGTCAGCTCATTGAAGTTTCGTGATGTTGTGTATCATTTCTGTATTACTAGATGCAACTGGACCGCACGGAGTTCATTTACGAAAGAACTCTTACTTATATCTTCAATGAATCATGTTGAACAAGCAACCGCACTAAGATTTAATGTTATATATTGCTTTTGTCTAGGTAAGGTCAGGGAAAAGGCGTACAAGTAGAGAGTTTAATCTCCAGCTTAAATAAAAAAAAATGTGTGACTTTGATCCGTAGAAATGCCCTAAAATGGTCCCTAAAATAATGAATACCCCTTACAAGTATGATGCCACTACACCAATAAAGAAAATTATAATAATTATAGAACTACTACTACTACTACTACTACTACTACTACTACTACTACTACTACTACTACTACTACTACTACTACTACTACTACTACTACTACTACTACTACTACTACTACTACTACTACTACTACTTCTATTTTTGACGACCTTCATCCTCGTGGAACTGTGTTATGAAGACAGGTTCTGTCTCCTACAGACGCAGTTCTCTCGCCAATGATTGCGGACGACTACCCTTTTATATTATATATCATCTAACTTTAATAAAACTTAATAAAAAAAAAGGTCATTTATCCCACTTTCTAATACAGTCTGTTCAAAATCGAGGTTCTGTAAGCGTGCTGAAGGGGTGGGAACATTTTACCTCTCAGGTATAGGAGAGCTGATCTTAAGAGTAAGAATGACTGTCTACATCTCATCCTCGTTGCAATACTACTCTTTGGTTGTATTTTCTTTTCTACCATCACCTCTCCTACAAGAGCATGGAATACTTTTGCCCTTGGAGCCATCCCGCCTGAAGTCGTGAAGGTTATCGGAGTGAATGATCCGTGGTACACATTCTGTATACGCTCCTCGTACATCCTGATTCTCTCATTCCCATTGATGGAATGGGGCCAAAATCTCTGCGTGTCTAAGAACCTCTTGTGCTGACGTCCACTAGCGCTTCATCCAATGTGTTGGAGGCGCAGTACTTGAAGTTTTCCCCTCCTATGGTGAGTAGTTCGGTTTGATGGTCACATCCTTGCATATCTCCCGAAGCATATGGGCAGTGAGATTCCTTATCTTGTCATGCCTTCTGTAGATGAACCCACCCTGCTTGCATATAATCGCATGGTTTGGACCAAACTGTGTACCACGGGAACAGCTGTTAGGTAGCCCATCCAATGGCCATCCATACTTCATGGTAATGGCATAATTTTTTTCGGGGGGGGGGATCCCTTTTCCATGATTGGTAGTGCTATCAGCCAATTGGACGCCTCTTCTTCCTGTGCCATTTCTCTTGACTGCTCTTAACAGCATTCCTCCTCTCCCATATATTTATGATATCTGTAATGCCTTCCTTCTAGTCATAAGCCTTTTCCAAATATATATATTTAGAAAAAAAAATGATTACCTTTTCAACCCACTCTGTTCTTCTCCTAATCCTCTCAGTCAAAACTCTCTCATAAGCTTTCACAAATACACTCAAGAAAGTGATCCCTCTGAAACTACTACACTCACACTTGTCCCCTTTTCACTTGTAAAGTGGAACTATACATGCTCTCCTCCAGTCCTCCATCACTCTACCCTCTTAAAAAGAGAGAGAAAAATATCATAAATCAAACTCATGAGCCAGTAACCATCACTGTAACTCCCTTTTTTAGACACTCCGCATGACACCCATCCAACTCAGGTGCCTTACCTTCTCTCATCATTTTAACAACTGCTTTCGCCTCATCTTTCCTTATTTCTCCTCCCTTTTCCTCACTCATCGCTGCCATTTTCTTAGCGCTTTCCACTGCAACTACCTTACCCTCCCTATCCTCATTCACATTAAGCAACTCCCTAAAATATTTGCTCATCGTCCTCTCACTGCCTTCTCTTCCATTATCAGCTCTCCATCTGCACCTTTTACCTTTTCTTCTTTACTTGATTCGCCTCCTCTTCCTCTCTTGATTTTTTTTCAAAAACATATTTCTATTACTTTCAAATTTTTCTCTCATACTCTTACCCATTTCACATCTGCTCTCCTTTTTGCCTCCTTTTTCTTATACTTTATTTCTATTTTCTTTTCTTTGTACCTCTCATATGATTCTCTTGTCCTGTTTTTAGCCACTTTGTGAATAGTTGCTTCTTATCTTTTACAACTTTCTTTGATTCCTCATTCCACCACTCACTACCTTTAGCTCTATTTCCTTCCATCCTCCTTGTTCCACACACCAACTTTGCTCACCTTGCGACCATTGAGGTGGTTAAATGAAAGTCAATGAGCCGATACGACATCAATTTACACTAAAACAAAACACAATACAGAGCGCGTGGGTCTTCGACTAAAGCAGGAACAACACACCTTACCCCATGTGGCTAGCTCAACGCACGGGAAGCATCAATCCATTTTAGCGGGACTTATCATAACCCGCTAGGTGGTTTAAATGTACAAAATCATATTAATAAATAAGTATACATATACACTACAGGCTCCCATAGCATAACTCGGCCATCACCTCTCGGTGTCCTCACCGAGAAATCAATATTTGTAGCAGGGAGCAGGTAAGTACAAGAAATGTAAACGCAATGAAATATGATACAAGAATATCCTGGCCAGTAAAAATTAATAATACAGAGAATGATACATAGGACAATGGAAAAATACAATAATCACACATTTGGCAGACATGTAAAAGTAATTGAATATAACCAAAGACTACATCCCCCTCGGTTATGCCAAGCACAGCTGAGGCTGCATATAGTTATTTACATACTATATATATATATACAGAATAAATATCAGTTTCAAAGACAAAAATGTACACATCAAGACAATTGTCCACACTAGTCTCACTCGACCATGAAGGTATTGTACCTTTTGAACGTAGATGATACAAGTGGTGAACAGGGGGTAACACATTGGGAACATTGAGCTCTGGGGGAGGCTGAGTAAATGCAGGTATGGGTACCTGATTCTTCTTAAGCTTATCAGAATGCAGAAAACTAAGTCCCTGAGATGGGTCAAAAACCATAAACTTATTAGGATGAAGCCTCAGCGCCACAAGAAAAAAAAATCAATTTAGAATGTCTCTTAGGCATTCGTTTAAACACACAATCAACGACTTGGATGAAAACAGGTGTAGACTTACTATGTTGTTTTTGCATCATGTTTGATCTAGATTTCTGAAAAATCCGTCTGACAGGGTCATAAATGGTATGCATTGTCTGACACTGAAAGTGACTGTTATCTTCAAAATTGTAGGTAGGACTAATAGGACTATTTAAAATATACAAAAACCTCTTCTCAGAACCATAAATGATATAATGTCTTGTCTTTCCCGTTGCTACATTGATAGTGGTATTAATGAAGGCACTGACATAGGGTAGCCAGTCTTCCTAAGTTTCCTGCAGATCAATAGCAACGCGCATTAGGATGTCAAGTATTTTCCTATTCGTCCGCTCCAGGAGAACGTTAGAGGATGGGTGGTAAGTAGTCACAGAACCTTGGGTGATGTTGTATTGTTTGCAAATGTTGGTTATGACCTCATTCTTAAACTTAGTGCCATTGTCGCTAAGTAACAATGAAGGAGTAGTGTAAGGACAAAAAACATGGGAGACTAGAACATGAACAATAACTAGAACAGATTTGTTACGTATTGGGGGTCAATATCACAAAACGGCTAAAATGCTCAACACATACAAGAACGTACACTGAGCCTTAAATGCTACAGGGCGATTGCAAGAGATCAATGGCGACAGTGTCAAAGGGGCGAGAGAAAGTAGGATACTCTAGAATAGGAGAAGTGTGAGTAGAATCTTTGTTCTAAACACAAGTTTTGCACTGGGCTACACGAGTGGTAATGCCTAAACGCATTCTAGGCTAATATTTCTTGCGAGCCATAGTCAGAATTTTGTCACGACCTCGGTGACCAGCCTGAGGGGAATCTTGAGCAAAAGATATAACAACAGGGACTAAAGACTCGGGGATCAATAACTGTACCACATCTTGGTCATATACTTTCACATTACGAGTGAGAACATTGTCTTGCAAGGAGAAATGAGACAGGTACAGGCAATTTTGGCAAAGTAGCATCATCGCCAGATTCTAATGCGTAAATGATGGCAGACCAAACAGGGTCCTCACGTTGATATTTGGCCAAATCTCGCAGGGAGAAACTGAGAATCACAGCAACAGTAACTATGGGTACATTTCGTGAAAGTGCATCAGCAACATTGTTTGCACATCCCGGAATATACTTAAGGACTGGATTAAACTCCTTATAATAAGAAACCATCTGGCTAGGTGGCCTGAAAGATTTTTGCCTTTGAAAAGTTGTGTGACAGCATTTTGGTCTGTCTAAACTGTAATGGGATATCCAAAGATGATATCACGAAAAGGCTTAAAGCCCACACCACTGCTAAAGTTTCCATGTGTGTAACAGATTAACGAGACTCAGCATGATTGAATTTACGGCTAGCATATGCAATAACATGTGAACAGAGGCATCAGTGCAAATGGTAAAAGAAATAATATGATCTGGAAATGCCGACACAGGCGCTTGAGTAAGTGCTTGCTTTAATGTGTGAAAACTTTTCTCATGGGCATTATGCCACTGGAAGGAAACATCCTTTTTGAGGAGAAGAATAAGAGGTGATGCTATGGAAACAAAAGCACGATAGTATTCTGGCAATTTGGTCACTGCCTTAGGTGTAGGAAGGTTTCTAACAGCTTTGATCTAGTAATCTGTAGTATGAATGCCAACTTTACTACATGACCAAAGAATTGGATGCTGAACTTAGAAAATGGACATTTGGGTAAATTGAGCTTCAACCCAGGTTCAGTAAAACGTTGCAAGAGTAAGGACAACTTATGGAAGTGACTGTCCACATCCTTGGAAACTAAAATCAACTCATCCAGATACACAAAAAATTCATTACACACTATTCCATGAAAATTTTAGTTAACAAGGCGCTGATATGTTAAATGAGCATTCCGCAAACCCATGGGACACCGAAGCCATTCATAATGACCTGACAGAGTTAAGAAAGCCGCAATCTTATGAGACTTTTCCTCCAAAGAAAACTGCTAAAAGCCAGCCTTTAATTTCAAGGTGGTGAACACTGTGTTACCTGATCATATGGACTGAAGAAGATCACTCAACATGTACAAAAAGTAATGATCTGGAACTGTGACATCATTAACACGATTATAATCCACAACAGGGCGGAATGATCCATTCTTTTGGGCACAAGAAAGAACGGGGAGTTCCACTTGGAATGAGACTCTTAGATGAGACCTTCACTCAACAACTCGTCAATCAAAGACTGAGCTACAAGTCTACGAGAATGAGGCAACCTGTAAGAAGGTATGTAGACTGGACGTATCCCTGGGTTAAGATCAATGCTAGGGACAATTCGATCCATCCATAACTCCCAGCCTGTCACCAGGTAAGGCCAAAGTTTGACGATGTATCAATAACAATGGAATGAGACGGCCTCTTACCTCGGGAAAATCAATGTTACCTAATGTACATATATTGCATATTGAAAGTCTAAATGAACTGTATCAGTTACATGTGTAGGCGATTGAATAAAAGCTACTACGAAAGGAGGTAAATCCTGGACAGTGTCAACTCCAACGACATCAAAAGGACCTAAATAAACACCAGAAAGTGTGTGATGGTGGCACCAGTAACACTGGTTATCATGGCCGTGGTAACGTGGTCCTCACGAACAATGGAAAAAGTACCCTCTAAAGCAAAATGTCTAATACGAACATAGTCAGGTTGAAATAAGACCTGAACCAATTAGGGCATCTGATATGCGAGCTGGGACTCGAACTGCACTAGAATGATTGATATAGAACAACAGTAGGACAAGAAAGTACAGGAGGGTCTAAAAGCTTTGAATTCTTAGAAGATAACTGCCTTGGCAGAACATGTAAAGAAGGTGAGCTATGTATAGAAACTGGACTGTCTATTGCAGAAAGGACATTGTTGTCAAAAGTAACCATACGACGCCGAGGAGGTATATCTATGGCATGAGTTGCTAAAGTATTAAAGCCTAAGAGACAATCACACTGAAGCGTGTAATCGGAAACTACCACAAAGTTAACACAAAGCACTAGCATGGGAAGAAAATCTTAAGGGAATGCATATAGCTCCAAGAATAGACAAGGGAGAGCCTTGTACAGCTTGCAAAGCACTGCACGAAGGTAACAATTGTGCGTTGTACAAATCCTTGAGAGCAGAATATACTTTATTACCTATAATGCTGCATTTTGCTCCAGTGTCTACTATTACAGAGTTACTGGTTTACTTAACACCAAAAGGTAAAGAGTTGAGAAGAGACAGCAGTCACTAAAGAGACGATCTCTGACTGGTCATTGTTAGTCAGTCTTAGAGATTTTAATACGGGCGCGTATGAAAATGGGACTAAGTGCGTTTAGAGACTGAACTATTGGCTGCTCTAAACTGCAAAATCTTGGAACACTGATCTGTAGAATGGCTACACTATCCATGACCATGACAGTAACTAGATTGGGGCTGAAATGACAGTTCTGAAAAATCACCAGTAAGGCTAGAAGAGAATGAGTAAAAAGTCTACGCACAGAAGTCTGCTTAGACTTTCAGTCATGACGCTTACGAAGGAAACACTAAACACTAGAATGACCTACTTTCTTATAATACGTGCATTGGAGTATGGTAGATATAGATGTAGGAGTACTCTGTGTAGGCGTCGAAAACAGAGGACGTGATGAAGTGGTGCTCTATGTAGGTGTCGAAAACAGAGGAGATGGTGGAGAATGAGAAAGAACCTACGTATTCTGCTGTAAATTTTTAGGTAGTGTAGGAGCTAGCACGACACAAAGAGACAATTCCTTTAACTTCCTAGAAAGCTTTGTTGTAAATGATAGTAAATATTCATCTGGCTATTAACTAAGAGAAAAATGAGCCCATTGTTCAGAAAGAGTAAGGAACAAGATGTAGAATAGATACTTCAAAAAAGTCGGAGTCTATCTAAACTGATGGAATTGTTTTCTGTCCAATGTGAATTTATCAAATAATCTAATGCTGCAGATGCCACCGCACTGGCTCTAGCCTGAGCACACATGAAATTCTCAGTGCTCATAGAGAAACTGGGTACATCAGCCAATCTGTAGCACCAGAGAAAATTATCACATATCAAGTCAGCATCAAACATTCCCAGAAAATATGCCTTGAAAATGGCGTAATCATAGTTTACAGCTCTAGGCTTGACGCATGAAGCTGAATTCATCTCAGAGACAAAGTAAGGAACAAGTTGAGACCTTATAAAAAAAAATCTGACTCTGTAATGGCATCAGTGTTGATGATACTATCATCACACTGTTGAATAAAGGCAGACATGGTATGGGTAGGATCCTCACTGGAAATTTTTACCACGGTGGGGTCCTGGTGTAATAATGTCAGAGTAGGGGAGGCATATTTGGGTCTGCCATTGTGTTATCGTGGAAAAATTAGGAGACTTTTTTGCTAGACATAATGAGGTGATCACTATCCGAAGGGGAGGTATGGTTCGACCACTTCTGAACAGGATGCATATAGAAAATAATATATAGAAATGTATATATAAAAATACTATAATTACATAAACCAAGCTCCAAAACATGAATGTAGACATCATCTGCTAGAAGAGAGATATTTCCTTCTTGAAGGAGTACCCTCGGAAGACAAGATAGGAGACCACTGAATATAGTATGGCTCTCGTCCACACAGGGATTAGCTGAAGATCAACAGCTACGCACGTGATCCTGGCTCACACACACATACAAAAGAATGGCAATATGAGCATTGATGTTTAAAAAAAACACTATTGTTTAAGTGAAATCAGTCTCACAGAACAACAAACACTTGAAGCAAACTGAGATAATTTCACAGACAATATGGCAGTCAGTCACGCCAAGTAATGGATGCCACATGGGCTTGGAAGTCAAAACTCATCTGACAACATTCACGTGCACAATGACGGGAAAATAGTAATTTTTGTAGCAAGATGTCGAGGAGTCTCGCAGTACTCTAATGATACAGACTGGAGATAAGGTACAAAACTTCGAAGGACCAATGTTTATCAAATATGAAGTAATTCACTATTTAACTTTTTGCACTTCCACAATAGTGTTTCTGCAATTTCGTAATACTTTCCTTACACTTCTGTAATTTTGGTAGTCAAAATCTAGCTTAGAAAATGAGTAGAAACAAGGAAAAAACATTCGGGCGGAAACTCCCGAGAACACCAATAGTTCAATAGTGCTCTAGTTTTAGGATTATTTCACTAAGAATGTCATAAAAAAAGTCATACATGAAGTTTTAGCGCTGCCATCATATTGTTCAGGTGGTTAAATGAAAGTCGACAAGCGGACACTACAACAGTTTATATTAAAACAGAATATGATACAGAGGGCATGGGTCTTCGACCAAAGCAGGAACAACACTCCTTACCCTGCGCGGGTAGCTCAAGGCGCGGAAAATATCAGTCCATTTTGGCGGGAATTATCA
>NC_134797.1:7887767-7900267 GCF_046742065.1 Oratosquilla oratoria | reverse complement strand
ATCTATTATAAAAATCCAAAAACTTCCTCCCTGATCATGACAAACAATTTGTCAAAGCAATCGGACTTCACATCTAAAACTAATGTAGTATACCAATATCAATGTTCTACAGGAAATTTTAATTTCCTCCCCCATTCCTACATTGGTTTTACTAGATGTAAAGTCAGCTGTCGCCTAACTTTCCACCTACAAGAGGGAGCAATCAAAGAACACCATAGGAGTTCCCATAACACTGCACTCAGGAGAGATGATTTGATCAACAACACCAAAATTATTGGATCGAGCAATGACCTTAGGAGACTACAACTACTTGAAGCCTTCCACATTAAGGACAAAAATCCGGTTAACATTCAATGCAATGTAATCTCTTCTATCCCATTATTTAGAAATAAAAATCCCCCCTCTCCCTCTACCCCTTCTCTCTCCCTTCACCTCCACCTCCTCCCCCACCCTCGGTGACCGCACCCGCCTAACCCTCCCCCCAACCCCCCAACCCTTACCCTTGACCTCTGAGGTCCTTATTGTCTGTCCCCCCCCCCTTCGTCTGACCTGATCTTAGGTATATATACTTCTGTCATCTCTGGATTATCACACCCTTCTTCCTGTCTTTAAATACCTGTATGTAAGTCTTCGTATTTATTTCTACAAATTTGTCACCTTTATCATTACTGTTACCATGTAATTTTTTTTTATTTCAGTTGTATCTTGATATTGTCTAGTACCTTTACTGTTACCATGTAATTTTTGTTATTTCAGTAATATCTTGATATTGTCTAGTACCTTTACTGTTACCATGTAATTTTTGTTATTTCAGTTATATCTTGATAATGTCTTGTTTAAGACGAAACGTCGATGTCATATAAGAACAAATGGAAGAATATAGAGACCTAGTTTCAATTCACCCAGTTAATGGAACATCTCTTATCAGGAAAATCGAGAATACGAAGAAAAAACTGAACAACTACAACAATGCTGTCGTTTTTAACTCCACACACACACATATATATATATATATATATATATATATATATATTATATATATATATATATATATATATATATATATGCGAAGATCTGAAATCTGGGATCCAGACTCAAAGTGGGAAGTTTAATGCCCGACGTTTCGGTCCTAGTCCTAGGACCGTCTTCAGGGGTGTGAATATATAAAGTAGTCAAAAGAGCTTGTTATACTGGCCATTGTTGGAATTAGGAGAGGTGTTCCGCACGGCCGAAGCTGTCCGTGTCCCCCCTCCTCTTTCAGACGATACGAGTCCCGGACGACTGGACCACCTTACGTATCCAATTATACATAAAGGATCTCATATACATTTAATTTACAGCGAATAAATACAGTGCAATAGAATAAAATAAAATAAAGCAAAACAAAAGAAAATAGAATAAAAAAAATAAAAATAAAAAAATAAAATAAAATAAAATTAAATTAAATGAAAAAAGTATATAGTAAAATAAGATAAAATAAAATAAAATTAAATAAGATAAAAAATCAAACAGAGCAAAATAAAAAAATAAAATAAAATAAAATAAAATAAAATAAAATAAAATGAAATAAAATAAATTAAAATAATAAATAAATAAATAAATAGATAAAATAAAATGCCTCTTGTACAACAATTGAAAAAAGTGGACTACGCCTTGCACGAAAAGGAAATAAATTGAATCTTGTTCACCCATACTGTGACCTTTGTTCACCTTGTCCTCTCTTACTCTTGTAGTTCGAAATGATCCCACTTTATGTTTCGTCTGTCCTTGCGTTTCTAGCGCCCAGGCATATTGGTTTCAAGTCTATGCACCTGTTTACGTCCACTAGTGGCAAGAGGTAAGGATCGGACCAAATCCCTTTCACGCGTTTTGCCATTGTAACTATGAGAGAAATTCGCTAGTAACAGCGGCATCAATCTGATCATTTTTATGACAGTCGCATGTAGGATTCGAACCCACTGCTTTTGGCCACCCGTAAGATTACCTTCACAGAGCCTTAACCCACTACACCACAAAAACTGTAAAAGCATTGTAATCTGGTGGTGTAGTGGGTTAAGGCTCTGTGAAGGTAATCTTACGGGTGGACAAAAGCAGTGGGTTCGAATCCTACATACCACTAGTGGGCTTGGGCCTTGTGTAAAACAGGAACTGGGATCGCAGATTAGTGATCTTTCATATCCTCGGGAATCAGTTCGATTCCAGGTTACAAGGCTTTTACAGTCTCTGTGGTGTAGTGGGTTAAGGCTCTGTGAAGGTAATCTTACGGGTGGCCGAAAGGAGTGGGTTCGAATCCTACATGCGAATATCATAAAAAAAATCAGATTGATGTCGCTGTTACCAGCGGATTTCTCTCTCATATATTATATATATATATATATATATATATATATTATATATATATATACATTATATATGTATATATATATATATATATATATATATATATAGACAGGTAGATAGGTATTTAAGTGTACAACACAAATGTTTAAAAAAAATTCAGGTTCTACGGTGTTGGACCAAATATAATTGAAAATTGAGTAAAGAGTGTAGTCTAAACCGCACCAGGAGCAGTCATTGGTGGAAAATCCCAAGACCGGGTAAGGGAAGCAACATCAGAACCAAAGTGGAGTTCAACTCCCTCAAACACCCCACCACCGATTAGTGAGCTGGAGTGCATAACCAATGCAAATCTATTAAAAGTTGTGCACTTTTTGTTGATACTATTGTGCATTGACTTAATGGAGTGCAGATCCATTAAAAGTGGTATACTTTATGTTGATACTGAATTTTGAATTACTCTAACGATGTCATTTCAATTGATTTATGAACCAGTCGCCAGCACTTCTGGTCAAACAGAACTAGTTATTGTGGACTGGAAGAAGTGTTTTTTATCGCAAATAGTAACAAGTGGGGTTGTACAATATCCTGCTTCTTCAAAGAGGAAAAATAAAGGTGCTGGAAACAAGTACATGGCTGAAAATATCAATAAGCTCCATGAAATGAACCATCTCCTTTCTCAGTAAATACTAAGCTGTTAAATGAAGGTCATGGCATGGAAAAAATCCTCTTGCTACATAAACCTGTAGTGCATAAATCTCGTCGAGCTAAATTTAACATCAGAATACTTGAAAGAGCAATGAAGCGCAAGTATGAAACAGAAGATACAGTAAGTCCGGTCAAAATTAGGCGACAGTTTGTGTCAACTGTGGACTCTGAGTCAGTATACTTCTTCTGGGATGAGAAGGGTGGGTCATCTGGCCTGCACAGGGCTTCAACCTTTGAGCAGGATTACAAGGTCTGCCGAATTGCTACTAGCCTCTGCGACACAAAGGTGTTGTCAAAACTAACTGTAGGAGATATGGCGGCAATAGAGCCACAATATCACACTCTGTGCTTAGTAAAATTCTACAAACGTGCCAAACAGTACGAGAAAAATCAATAAAACGATCTGAGTCAAGTGCTCTGCATGGCATTTCATTTGCTGAACTGATGTCATACATTGAGTAATATTGAGAGTCTCCTGAAACATGGCCTGTGTTCAAACTGCAAGCTCTTAAAAAGTTCTGCTTGGATATGATAGGAGACCTAGGTGCTAAGAATGAGCAGTTGCACACAACACGGTTTAAGAAACGCATTCTTGCAACAGTACATGATTTGCAAGCGCAAAATAAAGGCAAAGAAGTGCTTCTGGGATTCACGAAAGATATTAGTCCTGCTTTGAAACATACACGTGACGCTGACTACGGTACAGAGTGTATGTTATTAGTAGAGGCTGCGAATATTATACGCAGAGATATTTTCAAGATCAAGCAAATGTTTAATGGTCAGTTTATAGAGAACTGTCAACAGAAATATGTTCCAGCAACACTGACATCCTCGATAAGCATGGAATCAAATGGCTCATATATCAAAGATCAGTTGGGCTTGGAAGACCTCTATTCACAGGCATCTCTAATAATCTCTCAGTTGGTTGCTTTGAACACAGTGAAATCTAGGTCTCTATCTGCTCTCGTTACAGGGTATATTCGTCACAACAGAGAACAGAGATCGTGAAAACCCAGCTTCAATCTATTTTGCATTAAAAGTGCATGGTGAAACCAGAAAGTGTGAGCTGGTGGACACATTTTATAGTATGGGTCTTTGCATTTCATACCCAAGATTGCTCTCTGTGTCTGCAGATGTGGTAAACAGTGTTTGCCATATGTACAAGGAACAAGGGGCTGTGTGTCCTCCACAAATGTCCAATGGCGTACTCACATCAGCTGCTGTTGACAACATCGTCCACAACCCCAGTTCTACCACTTAACGGATTATTTTAATTTCCTTAGCATAACACATACAAGAAGGCAAACTAGGTACTAAGAGAAACCATCCCACCATTACTGTGTTGATGACCAATAAGAATAAAGTATCTAGTCTCCCAACAAGCTTCACAAATATTCAACCAGTTGTTCTGTCGAAGAGGATCCTGTAGTCTCATTGGTACACAGACCCGCATGTCCCGCAATATTGCCATCAATGACTAGTATTCCTGTGAAGCAACGTGCTTGGTTGGAGAATGTGAGAAAAGTCCTCGACAAACCAGACCTGAGGGAGTCAGATGCCGTCTCGTGGACAGCCTTCCATGCCAGTCTGCAGACGTCACGTTTGTATCCTGGCACAGTGGCCTTGGTGCCACTTTTTACGGAAATGGCACACACACTTACAATGATTAACCATGCCATGGTTATTGTAAGGGTAGCTACTCAGGCTGTGAATCTTGGACAAGTTCCTGTGTTGGCGATGGATCAACCTTTCTTTGCCTTTTGGAAAACGATTCAGTGGGCATTTCCAGAGAGGCACGATGAAGGCAAGATTGTGCTGATGCTGGGTGCAATGCAAACTAAGATGACCTTTCCCTAAGGTCCTAGGAGACCTGCTGACAGCCAGTGGATGGACCACAGTCATATATCAACTGCTGGTGTTGCAACTGGTGGTATTCCTGACTAGCATCTCAAAGCAGCACACCTGACTAGGACACGCCATGCCCACACTGTCACTGCAGCTGCTCTCTACCTCCTACAGTGCCAAGCCTACGAAAGTTACAAGTAACGCATTCCTTTTGACAAAGACATTATTGACTTTCATGAGTGGGCCAGGAAGATGTGTGCAGAGAGTCCACAGTTCCAGATTTGGAACTTAGTGGTGGAGTTGGTGATGGATATTCTTCAGTATGTACAATCACTTCGGGAGGGTGACTTCAAACAGTATATTGAGTCACTAGTTAGATCGACACATTGAGCATTTTCTACAGATCACACCAACTATGCCAGATGGTTGCCAATTCACATTCATGACATGTCAGGTCTGCAGCAGTCTCATCCTGCTATGCTTCAGGAGTTCTCTGAAGGTGCGTTTGTAGTCCAGAAAATAGGTCACAGGTCCTCTGCAATGGTACTAGATCAGGCACATTAGCAAGAAAGTGCTCTGATCAAAGGAGAAGGTGGGGACGTAGGATTGACAAACATTCCTGCAGCACTAAGACGTTGGACGATTGGTGGTCAAGAGGTCAGCAGACTCATCCGCGACTTTGAGAACACTTCAGAGAAAGCAGCCAATGATAAACACCATGAGCAGACACCAAGTGCCCAGAATTCCTTTGTGAAGGAGGTAACTGCTATCAAGAAGATTATAGAAGATCTTGGAAGTCCTTTCCTAGAGACAGCAACGATATGTTGACGCTTAATAGCAAAGTTTTAATCAGCCAATCAGCTGTAGAAAGTTTTAAGGGTGTGACTTTGGACAGAGTTAATATGAGACATTTGTAATTGAAAATATCACAACTCAAAGTCAGTTACGCAGCCTATCAAGAAGAACAATCTTTCGTTGTTCTCGAAGTCTGTATGCTTTTCAAAACAGAAAAGCCAGGTATCTGCAATGAAGGACGACTATATTGTGTTCTCCAAGCTGTACATCGACTGCCAATCACGAGAGGGAAAGCTTGAAGAGTCCTTCAAGTTCAAAAACCAGCCTTGGCCACTTTCTCTGCCAAAGTCAGAGGAGATGAGATCAGGTAAGAAGTCTGACTTGCTCTCTCCCCTGGAAGGTCTATATAACTTTGACCACACAGTCCCTCAGGTCACTGCAGTAGTGCAGGATGGTACTATTGTGGTGCACTCTCTATCTCCAGTTACTTGAAAGACCTTCTCTTACTATGTTACACAAATCATTTTGCCTCACATTCAAAGCATCTTGAATAACCTAGACAGAGCAGATATCGTTTTTGATGTCTGCAATTAACAAAGACTAAAGACATCAACCAGGGAGAAGAGAGGCAGTGGTGTTCGCAGGAAAGTAACTCTCACCACCCAGATCCCAGGAAAGTGGCAGATTTTTCTCCCCAATAATAACAACAAAACTGAGCTGTTTTCTCTTCTTGTGGAACATGCTGCAGGCATTGAGGAGGACAACAAACAAGTTCTCTATAGTGCAACACAGCAGTAACGGAGAAATTCTTGGAACCCTGTACCCAAGAGGAAGCAGACACACGTATCATGCTGCATGTCATGAATACTGCCAACAAAGGCCACCAGCAACAGACACTGATGCTGTTGTACTTGTTGAGGCATGTTTACACCAGTTTAAGACCTCTGTATATATATATATATATATATATATATATATATATATACATATATATATATACATATACATATATATATATACATATGTATATATATATATGTATATATATGTATATATATATATATATATATATATATACAAACAGCTTAGTAATACTATCATCCCATTTACCCCTAAGAAGTACTACTTAAAATCACCTGATGATTTTATTGATATCCTACACAACAAGGCAACCGTAAGGAATAATGGCTTCCCTCGATGCAGGATCGTTATTTTGACATGTCCCAATTCTTCGCACGATTGAAATAATCCTAAATAATGTGTATAGTAACCCTGAATTACATCCCCCTAAAATCCCAGAGAAAATAATTAAACATCTTTTTTTCTGCACAACTGAAGCATCCTTTAGAAGCCCATTAGGACAGTTATATATACAAGTGGAACGAGTCCCTATGGGTTCAGCTTTAGGGCGTACTTTTGCCGAGTTTTATATGCGTAATCTGGAAAATAAAGTATTATAAGTCGCCGTCCTAAGACCATTTTCCTATTGTAGATACGTTGACAATATTCTTACTGAAGTTAGGAGTGAGTACCACCAGAAGAATTTACAGCTAGCCATGGAAACAGCTTCTGTACTACACTTCACATATGAACTCAATATACACAACAAAATTCCCTTCCTTGACGTCCTCATCCACTCAGAAGACAAGAAATACACTGATCACATGAAAAAGACTGACAGCAGAAGATGCCTGAATTTAGGAAGAGAGTGCCCCCAGCGTTACAAACTTAGTGTCATTCGGGTATACATTCGACGCGCTTATAAGAACTGCTCCACTTAAGAAATTCCCTACTTCGAAATACCGTGAGTTAAACAGATTATCATTAACAACGGTTTTCCCAATTTCCTCATTGACAAAGAGACGAAACTTTTCATTACCCACAACACGAACAAAACAACACACATTCCGCACACACAGTTTATTACAAAAAACAAATGACACCAACATACAAAACAGACAAACGTGTTCTAAAAGATATCCTTACATGTAACGTCACATGCACCAACTCACATGACAAATTGACCCTCATCATATCCTATAAAAACGCAAAAGTCTCTAACGTGGTGTACCAGTTTACTTACCCCTAAGAAGGTTGCAAACTTCTCCCCAATGCTACTTACATTGGTGTTACCATTACCTCTGTGAGCAGGAGACTCACAATGCACGCCCGTGAAGGAAGTATACGCAAACACATGATACAAACACACAACAAAACTCCAAACAAACAAGATTTAGTCAACAATACAAAAATACTTAAACAATGCAACAACAACAAGAAACTACACATCTTGGAAAGAGCCTACATTATACAATACACCACTATCATTAATATACAGACGGACTTATTTAGTACTTTAGAACTATACAGCAAGGCTGCGTGGCAACAAAGACCAAATGTTCGGCTACAGTGATGGATTCGTAATGTCCAGGTACATTCCGCTGATACGAAGCCCTCATCCCCGTCCAGCCCCTTGACGATTAACTCTCTTAGTACCTTCATTTACTCATAATTAATCACTGCCCTATACATTTATTGTTACTTATCTGAAGATGCTTGTATGATTCAACCGAAAGCTTCTATTTTAGATTTGTGTTATGTTTTTTCATTGTAATAGCACGATGGATCTCGGAAGGCTTGTGTTTGACCTCCCTTCAAGATACAAGCAAAACATTCTAAAATTGAGAAAATCACGAAGAAGATAGTGGATATAAATTTAGCTCTGATCTCCAATCAAACATGTCTACAAGAAAAATTACTACCCATTTATACTAATATAAACATATATGTACATGTAAACACACACACACACACACACACACACACACACACACACACACACACACACACACACACACACACACACACACACACACACACACACACACACACACACACACTCACACACACACACACACATACACACACACACACAAACAAAAAAAACACACACACACGCACACACGCACACACACACACACACACACACACACACACACACACACACACACACACACACACACACACACACACACACACACACACACACACACACATATATATATATATATCGTTCCCTCCATGATACGGCGGTGGTACCTTCCAATTTAGTAATAACTGTTCTCACAAATACTATATGGCTTCTTTCATTTATGGGTGGGTTCTAGACAAGATGAACTAAGTTATGTATGCAACGAGACCCAACAGTGATGTGCGTGTGATTCACAGTAAGACAAAATGAAGTACTTTCAGTTTCTTTTCATGAAGGACACTACTGAAGAATTAGAGACTGGAGTGTCTTAGGTCATGAATTTGGTTATTGCAAGACTGGAAGGCAATCTTGAAGGAGAGAGAAAAAAATATTAAAATGTTCGTCTTTTGTTAAATGAGAGGTGAATTGGATATGTAGACTGGAGGACGAGACTTAATGCAGCGTTCATGAATTGTTGATGAAGATAGACTTGTCCTGTGGGATAAGAGAAGAGGCACTTAGATATTGTCAAGTATCTTATTATGTCATGTACACATCTGGTTCTATTTCTAAGCACTACAGTGGCCAATGTCTTCTAGGGACTTGTGGAAAGCAGGCTTCTGTTGTATTTCGAGGCGACCACGGATTGAACCAGAGGCTTTGTAATATTAAAGAGTCATCATGCCTTTCGACTAGAGAAGCCAGGTCTGAGATAGTATGGACATGTTATCAGAATGGACAAAAGTAAAAACACAGATAAACTAGTAGAATGTCACAAAAAAAAAAAAAAAAAGACAATATAGAAGACCAAAGGAAAGACAGGAGGACGTTATTAGAGAGGAAGTACAGGATATCAGGGTATAAAATTATTGTATTGGTGGCGCAAGAACATCGGTGGCTGGGTTTCGGAGTGATGGGGAGAAATATCTTGAAGGAAGGACAATAACTAGCAGTTTGAGAACATCTTTGCGTCAGGTAAGAAGGTAGGTCGGATGGAGCAGAGTGATGCTCAAAGTAGACACACACACACACACACGCATACACACACACACACACACACACACACACACACACACACACACACACACACACACACACACACACACACACACACACACACACACACACACACACACACACACACACACACACACACACACACACACACACACACACACACACACAAAATCAGACCCTTCAAGACAGTGAAGATCGTCATGTGTCTTCCATGGAAACAAATGCCGTCAGATGATTTTATTTATCTACTAGATAGATAGATCACTGACCATGAAATGTCTTGATTGATTACGATCACGTTCGACCTAGGGTCCTCCAGGTGATGAAAATCATCTGACGCCTGATACACTGGTATTTGTAGAAGGAGTCAATACAAGGACGTGAATCCTTGCTTACATTATGCTTCTCTTCCATATAACCCTTTCAATATGACAACATCGATTACATATTTCTTTATATTTGATGTCATGTGAATTTATTCGTCTAAGGGAACACAGTAGTGGTTCTTGATTGTCACTGATTTCTAAACAGAATAAATTTGATTAAGACATCGTATTTAAAAGAAAAATTATGGGAGAGATAAGGGGGAAATGAACATGAATATTAGAAAATGAAGAAAATGGATTACAGGACTGAAGAAGTGGAGAAGTGAGAAGTGAGGATAAAAGAAATGGCAAGAAAAAGAAGTGATAGAAAGTAAGGAACAGATTGGCGTATTGAGAAAACCCAGACAGAAGCGAATGAGAGAAGAAAGATAAAGAAGATGAAATGGAAAGAGGATAAAGGAAAAGGCATGAAGTAACGAAAAGGCTTGTCATAAAAAGAAGATATAAAAAACAAATTGGAAGATAGGAGAAGAACTGATGAAAGAGAAGAAGAGAAGACTTAGAAAAAAAATAGCTGATAAAAGAGGAAAGGGGAAAAGAGAGAAAGGGTAGAGAGTGAATGAGAGGAGAGGGAGGAGGGAACCAAGGATTTTGAAAGTGGAGGTGAAGGAGGAGAAGGGGATGAGAGGAGAGGAGGCGGGAGATGAAGGGGTTGGGGAGAGAGAGAGAGAGGGGAAGAGGACTGTCAAAAGAGGGTCACTGGAGGGGAAAGGTGGAAATTGACGAAACTTCAGGAATTGTCGATAGGTACAACCAATATATATATATATGTATATATATATATATATATACATATATATATGTGTATATATATATATATATACATATGTATATATATATAAATATATATGTATATATATAAACATATATATAGATATATATATATATATATATATGTGTGTGTGTGTGTGTGTGTTTATATATATACACATATGTATATATATACATATATATGTATATGTATATATATACACATATGTATATATATATATATATATATATATATATATATTTATTGTGACGACTAGGGAGGAAGAGCCAGGTTAAAAAAACTCTGAGTTCTAATAAAATTTTAATTATATGCCTCTCAAAAAATAAATAAATAAATAAATAAAAAATAAACAAGATCGAAAGATAGAGGTCGTCAAACGGATACAAAGTTATAAAAAATTCATACATAGAAATGTTCACAATATCAAAAGAAGTGCCAAAACAAAATATATAAGAACAAGTAAATGAGACCTGTAGAAAATAAACGGCTAAAGTCGCTAGAACATATGTAAATATACAAAGTCGAGAAATATATCGACCTACAAAGAATACAGTCCTACAAAGACACTCGAAAATGTACAAAGTCGAGAAATATATCGACTTAAAAAGAATACAGAGTCCTACAAAGACATTCGTAAATATACAAAGTCGAGAAATATATCGACTAGCAAAAAAAGAAATACCAAGTCCTACAAAAGGCTTACGTAATCATACAAAATCGAAAAATTCAACGACTTGCAAAAGAAATCTAAGTCCAGCAAAGGGGAAATTTAAGCATAAGGCCAGACAAAGAAAAATAGGGGTTTAGCAGGGATTCTGTGAAAAGGAACAGAGTCTACGAAGACAGTTACACGACTGATATATATACTTTCCCGCGAGCCAACGAAAGAGCTGCCAAATATCGCCAGAGGCAATGAAATTCAAGGACTTAAAATATACCTATGAGCATATTCTTTACAAAAGATAGGCATATAAATAATGTATAATAATGTTACCTTGTCAACCTTAGTTACAAGAAGAAAATTAAGGGTTTTTATATTAATGTCTATACATTAATACATACGTAAAAGGAAGCTGAAACGCAATTTTAGTCAACACGCGCGTCCCACAGGTGATCAACTTGATTTTTCCCACTATTGCGGGCTGAATACGAAACCCAAGAAAAATTGCAATTTCCCAAATATTACGTTAATCAGGTCCTAAGATTGACAAGATAGGTCCATAAGATAATACATAGACATAAATTCTTATACATTGAATGAATCACGTCGACAAAGCAAAAGAAGAAATATATACGTATATAAAGGTAGCAGTGCTAAATTTGACAGTTTTCTTACGCCGTGCTGACGGTTGCAAGGAAAGGCGCTCGCATGAGAAGATCATGGGAAAGCCGGCCTATATCGGGCATCTTGACAATGTCTACATGAGTACACACGTGCACATGTGTAATGTATACGTAAATATTAAGTCTTGACGTTCGACGGGTCTATAGTCGTAACACTATGTATATATATATATATATATATATATATACATATATATACATATAGATATATATATATGAATCTATATATATATACATATATATGTATGTACATATATATATATATATATATATATATATATATATATATATATATATGAGTGTGTGTGTGTGTGTGTGTGTGTTT
>NC_134797.1:7867767-7872767 GCF_046742065.1 Oratosquilla oratoria | reverse complement strand
ATAAATCCTTATGTAATGAAAGGAATATGTTGACAGAGCAAAAGAAGAACGAAATACGTATATAAAGGTAGAACAATTTAAAGTGACAATCTTCATACGTCACGTCGATGGTTAGCTCAAGAAGGTGAGTTACGTCTATACCGTGGGAAAGCCGGCATCTATCGAAACCTATCAAAAGTACACATACGCACACACGTACACATGAGAAATAGACCTATATTCACGTAAATGTTTTAGCCCTTCACTACGACGGGTCTGTAGTCGTAACTATATATATATATATATATATATATATATATATATATATATATATATATATACATATATACACACACATGTATATATATATATGTATATATATGCATATATATATACATACAAACGCACACACACACACACACACACACACACACACACACACACACACACACACACACACACACACACACACACACACACACACACACACACACACACACACACACACACACACATATATATATATATATATATATATATATATATATATATATAGTTACGACTACAGGCTCGTCGTAGTGAAGATTTCATTTCAGACGCACATGCGCGCATGTACGTATGTGTAACTCGGACTATGCCAGCCGTTCCCACGGTAAGGCTTGGTGGACTTCTCGATATCCAACTGTAAGAGTACTGTTAAAGTGATGAATTATATTTATATGATGTATTCCATTCCTTTTGTACACTGTTAACCAAATTCTATACATTACATATAGATTTATGTATGTCTATTGTCTTGTGGATCTCTCTTGTCAATCTTACGAGTTGATTTACGTAAGATAAGAGAAATTACATATTCTCTTAATCTTCGGACGCCGGTGACAAAGTTCTGTGCCTACGTGAGGTGTATTCACGTCTGAAGACTCTTAAGTGATGATTTCTATTCATCGGATTGTATTTCGTTCCTTTTTGTGCTTTGACAAACTATTCCATACTTTGCATTTGAATTTATGTATGTGTATTACCTTGCGGATCTATCTTGTCAATCTTAGGATTTGATTTACGTAAGATTAAAGTAATTGCATATTTTCGTCGTTTTCTGACGCCGTAAACGCCGTTGTGGGCATGCTAGCTTAAGCGCGCGCTAAAGAAATTGGCGTGTGAACTAATTTTGTGGTAACTGCGTCCCTAACTTACATTTACGTACGTATAGATATTCATATAAAACCTATTAAGTTTCTGCTTATCTAAGATTGACAAGGTAACTTCATCAAATATTATTATCTATTCATTGATGTAAAGAATATCCGTGTATGTACTTGGAAATATTCCTAAACACTCTTGTTAATCGTCGCGTCTAGCGATACTTGGCAACACTCCGGATCTGACGGAGAAGAGTCTATATATATGTCATTGCTTGTAACGGTCAGCGGACTCTGCCTCCCCTTCCTCCCCTTTGTTGACATTGCCAAGGTGATGTCATACAAAATCCCAACCTTCTTCATTGGCGATTTCAACTGCAGTCATGCTGCTTGGAGCCCTGGAACGCACAACAGCAGCTCAGTGAGTCGGCAACTACACTCTCTTACTATACTTCACCGGCTGAAGTTCCTAGGTCCGGACTTTCCCACATTCATAGGTCATGGATTGCAGGGTAAGCCCGACCTGGTGTTCTCCAACAGCCGAGCTTTCTTCCTCAACTCCACTATCTCACCCGGTGCCCCCACCCTCTCAGACCACATACCCTTAATCCTTCGCATCTCCACCTCACCCATCCTTATCCCCAGTGAGCCTCGGTTACGTTACAGTCAGGCCGACTGGGAAGGCTTCAAAAACACTCTCACGACATACACCAACACAAACATGGACAACACTCCACAAGCGGCGATAGAGCAGGAATGGCGCTCACTTACAAAGTTTGTCAAAAACGCTGTAAAAAAGCACATTCCTAGAACAAAGCACCGAAAGATTGCCACGTTCACCGCTTCTATGCGCACGAACAGACTACGCATTGCACTACAAAACAGATCTACAGATCTATTACAAGCACCCCTAGAGGCCCGTGTAGCCATCCTAAGAGACATGCACTGGCTACAGAGTAGCCTGAGGAAGTCCCTCTACATCGATTCACATCGAGAAGAGGAGCAACTGATGGCCTCGCTCTCCGGCGCCTGTGAGAAGGACCCTTCCAAGTTCTGGAGGACCCTCAAACGTGAGCTGGAGGAGTGCTCTGTGCCACCACCCAAGGTCATCAACCATCTTAACCACTCTGCACACTCCCCCCAACACCAAGCTGACCTTCTGGCGTCAGCATGGAGTGAGGTCTTTAAGCCCCATCCTGTGCAAGGACCACATTGCTTTAGCACCTTGCACAGTGTTAACTCATTTATGAACAGCTGTAGTGACCTCATTCCCGACGAGACTGTTGATCTCTCTCAGTTAGATGAAGATGATCCCCTTATCTGCCCCATAGTTTTGGAGGAGGTAAAGGGGGTTATCTCGGCACTAAAACTAAAATCCCCTGGCCCTTCAGGCATCGATGCACACATACTCAAACGTATGCCAGACAACATAATCTCACACATGACGACACTATATAACAGCTCACTAGCCTCTGGGTACTTCCCACAACTATTCAAGGCCTCCCATACCATCCTCATTCCTAAACCCCAGAAACCCGCCTCCGCCCCCCTTTCATATCGGCCCATCTCCCTTCTGGAGTGCTTTGGAAAGGTGTTCGAGCACGTCTTAAGCCGCCGCCTGACCGTGTACCTAGAGACGGAGAATGTGCTGAGGGACTGCCAGTTTGGTTTTCGGCCGGGGCGCGGTGCAGAAGACGTAATATCCATAATCACTCAATGGGTTCAAAGACCGCCAGACGGTCGCTCTGGTAAGGCCATTTTGGTTTGTAAGGATGTGGAGAAGGCATTCGATACTGTCTGGCACGAAGGCCTGAAGTACAAATTGTACCACAACTTCGACTTTGCCCTGCCGTTCACAAGGTTGCTCTGCAACTACCTGGACGACAGGTCAATTAGAATAAAGTGGCGGGGCTGTCTGTCCCAACCTTTTGTGCCGAAGGCTGGAGTGCCGCAAGGGTCAGTCCTTGCCCCCACTCTGTACAATCTATATACGAATGACCTGCCAGAGCCGGCTTATCCTCGCAACCAGGCTCTAACTCTCTCGTATGCGGACGACACTAACCACATAAGCAGACACAAAACGCTGCAGGGAGCGTTACACGTAATGCAAAAACATCCTAGACGGGGCACACGCGTGGGAGCAACAGTGGCGCATTAAGACCAACGCGTCGAAATGCAATGCTGTACTCTTTCGCTGCAAAACGAACCAACAGAACAATCACAAACACTCCTCTTAAAATAAACAACACAAACATCCCAGCGAAGGACCATACCCGTGTGCTGGGTAGCACACTTGATAGTGGCCTTACCTGGACCCCACACTTCCGCAAGCAGGGAGCGAAGGCTAGGGCTGTGCTGGGTAGGCTCAGACGCTTCAAAACTGCAACACTGAGAACCAAACGTCGATTGTACCTAGCCCTCGTCAGACCGATTCTGTGCCAGTCCCCGGGACTAAGCCAGCTGACATGTGCCACCAATAACTACGAGCATCAGAAGGTTCAGAATGCCGCTGTCCAGTTCATCACGGGCTCGCGATGGAGCGACTTCAGAACCACTGAGTCTCTACACCAAATTTCCAACATCCGTCCACTCAACCAACACAAACACAAACTTCACTCAAGACACCTAGAAAAACTGCACGCCAAACACAAACATCTGATACAACATATTACACCTAGACCACACCGTACAGACTATCTGTCAGCTGCGCCCGTCCCACGTGCGGTGTACACGATAAAACGTGTATAACCGCACCAACAAGTAACACACCCCTTCACCAGCTTGACTGGTGATAATGTAATAATAATAATGGTAATGGTAGTAATAATGATAATAATAATAATAATAATATCGTTACTCAAACCTGACCTGGGGTAAAACAGGAATCCTCATGCCTTACCTGGGGCTAATCAGGAACGCCCTCTCACGAACATAGCCGCATCCCACGCACAAACATATACACTTCCTTTTTCTTCGACTAAAATTCGCTTCCTTTCTCACTTTCTCTTATACTACATCTTCTCATTTCAGTTTACCTCCCACTAAAGATTTTTCCGTTTTTCTCCCTTTCTCTACTACTACGCCTCCTACCATTTTCTCAACTTTCGTTGGTGATCCTAACCCCGTTGGTAACCCCGTTGGTAATCCCAACCTCCTAACCTCCGGCGTCGGGCGCTTCCCTCCAAGCTCCTGGTCAAGTCCTCCTACGCCATGACAACAATCTAGCCCCTAATTGCTCGCGATTCGCCCGGTGGCAATAGCCCTCTTTTATACACTACTATCTTTTCATTTTCTAACAGACGTTCTTCCCCTCCCACAAAACCCGATCCCGCGCAAGCGAGGTGGTCTTTTCTTGAATTCCAGAATTCCAGACTCTGCCTCTCAGAGCCCCCATTGCACTGTGTCCTCTACGTTTTTGGGACTTAGATTATTTTTTCTATTCTCGAATCTTTGTGGACTCTGTTTATCAGAGCCTCATTGCTCGTGTCCATTTTGTCGGACTTAGTCGTAGAATTTTCTCGACTTTGTTATTTTCTTTACGTAAATTATTACGTAGGACTTAGTTTCCATTCTGATGGTCGATATTTCTCGACCTTACCACTTATTGTCATTAAGACTATTTTTGATTGTTATTGATTGTCGATATTAGATCGACACTTGTATATTTACGTGTCTTGGCAATACTAGCCTTTTATGTTCTGTGAATTTACGTGTTACGGACATTGTATTTTTCGCTAGTTTTGGCGACTTCTATTTTTCGATCATTGTTTATTTGTATCTTTATTTTTTTGAAGGAAATAATATTTCTTAAACAGAACTCTAGTTTTGAACCTGTGTGTGTGTGTGTGTGTGTGTGTGTGTGTGTGTGTGTGTGTGTGT
>NC_134797.1:7852767-7860267 GCF_046742065.1 Oratosquilla oratoria | reverse complement strand
AATGAAAAGAAAAAGAATACCAGTTGGAGATGTGACATTTTACAATTGCCGTGTTAAGAAAAATCTCATTCAGATGTTTAATTTTAGAATATTCAGGTCCAATATTAATCACAGCTACATTACTTGTCAAGATATTGAAACATAAGCTATTAGATACATTTAACCAAGTGTATATATATATATATATATATATATATATATATATATATATATATATATATATATAACACAAGAAATCCACAGCTGGAAAAAATAAACTTTGAATGAAAGAAGATTCTATATTTCGCCTATCAACCGTAGTCCTTTTCAGAAAAGTACATACGACAGAAGACAAAGGGGACTTACAAGCTACAGAAACACAGAAAAGAGAGGGAACGTGGACTGGTGGCATTACTCAGACGTGGGGTAAAATGGGGTGGCGGAGGAGGGTGAGGATGAGGCGAGGGGGGTTGTAAGCCTCGTACAAGCCTACTCACCGCTGCATGAGAAATGATGCCAGGAGTGCATTGCCCTTTAGAAATATTAATGTTGGGACATTCCTCAATTAATACTGATTCAACTATTTTTCTCCTGAAACCGCAGTGGGACTTGAACACCAATCTGGCCTTAGCCTAGCCGAAAGAATGATTCTTATTTTTAACATAAGGAAATACGGCCGAATTTTCTTGCCCATACCTAATTGACCCAAGTACACCAAATCACAATCTTGGCAGGGTAAAAATAAACACCGGATGATTCTACTTCCTTCAGTTTTTGTTGAACGTTCACAATTTGCTTACGCACGGTGTTGGGATAGTGATAGGCAATAGTGAGACGTTCATAAGGAAATAATTTAGAAGATGAACTGATGGTTTTACTATAGGGAATTTTTAGGATATCTTTAAAGGCTGCGGTGAAGTTTTGAAATAGTTGGCCCTAGCTTTACTGAGGGCTTGGTCTTCTTAAGTTGACATTTGACCACCTCAAATTCTTGGTCCAGAAATTGAGGACTGCAGATCCTGAAAGCCCTCAAGAAAAGACCAGAGGCAAATTTTTCTTAACATTGTCAGGGTGATTACTAAAAAAGTGAAGGTAGCTCCCTGAGTGGGTGAGTTTTCGGTACACTGTAAAATGTAAATTATGTATGGGTAAGAAAATTCTTCATGTCAAAAATAAGAATCATTCTTTCGGCTGGGCTAAGGCCAGATTGGTGTTCAAGTCCCACTGCGGTTTCATAAGAAAAATAGTTGAATCAGCATAAATTGAGGAATGTCCTGACATTAATATTTCTAAAGGGCAGTGGACTCCTGACTATTTCTCGTGCAGCGGTGAGTAGGTAGGCTTGTACGAAGCTTACAACCCCCCTCACTTCACCCTCACCCTCCTCCGCCACCCCATTTTACCCCGCGTCTGAGTAATGCCATCAGTCCACGTTCCCTCTCTTTTCTGTGTTTTTGTAGCTTATAAATCCCCTTTGTCCTCTGTCTTATGTACTTTCCTGAAGAGAGGTACAGTTGATAGTCGAAATATAGAATCTTCTTTCATTCAATTTTTTTTTTCAACTGTGGGTTTCTTTTGTGTTATTTACAAATGTGCTACTACATTTCTGTTTATATATATATATATATATATATATATATATATGTGTGTGTGTGTGTGTGTGTGTGTATATATATATGATATATATATATATATGTATATATATATATATATATATATATATATATATATATATATGTATATATACACGTATATATACTACTTCCGGTTCATTTCCTTCGATTATAATATTCAATGGTCATCCTTGTCTTTCTGATTCTAATTACTTTGTTCCTGTTACTATTCAATCATAATATCCTCTTTCCGCATATTCATCCAAGAATTAATACCAGTTCCAGTAATTCCTTTGCACTTACTGTGAACAGCATTACATCGTCTGTTTGTATGATATGGTTTACAGTACTGTCTACGTTCCATAGATTTATGCAAAATCACCCATATTCGATCATTTTCCTCTCTCGTGGAGCTATCCTTCTACACGTACATAATAGACCAAAAACCATTTCCATTTGATAAGGGGGGATGCAGGAAAGCCATACATTTACCCTTTTCTCACCCCACCCAACACCCATCCAACAAGCCAATTTGATATCCCTTTTATCGCACCACCTTTTGGATGGAGGGTCATTCCTGTCCCCCCATCCGGTTCAGAATAATGCAGCAAGACGCATATTGTAAAATCACGGTGACATAACACATCCTTACTTCAATCTCTCCTTTAGCTTAGACTATTTCTTCTCTTAAGCACAAATCTTTTACCATACTTCTCCCCTTTTGTATATGCTATTTACACTTTTTTAACAATTCCTCACCCCAGATAATTTCTTTACCTTCCACATTGCTTTTATGTCCACTTTACCATACACGTTTTCTAGATTCATGAAGGCTATACAAACTTGCGTCCCTCTATTCATATGATATTTCTATTTTTCCGTACGAGGAAAATATAATTGATTAAATTCTCTTCTTCTTCTACTCTTCAATGTTTATAATACTCATTGATTTGCGCTGTTTTGCTGTCTGATTTTCCCCCGTAGACTTTCTTTTGGGGTATAGAGTAACCTTATGCCTATATGATTACACACTCTTTCATACATAAGACAACACAAATTAAAATATAAGATAAAGCAAGATAAAACAAAATTAATGAGACTAGAAAGAGAGTTGATGATAGCAAATACAGTGTTTCGGAAGAAAGTCAAGCGTAAGTACACATGGGAGAGGGTGGTGGAGGGAAGGGTGGTAGATAGAGCGCTAATGGATTATGTAGTGGTAAATAGGATTATTATAGGAAGAGTTAAGGATGTACATGTGCTAAGGGGAGAGGGTGGGGGAATATCAGATCATTTTTTGGTGGAAGGTAAGTTGAGAGTGGAGGATAGATGGAGAAAGAGGAAAGGGACAAAAGGTAGGGAGGTTCTTAGAGTGAACTCCTTGAATGAAAAGGAAAAGGAGAAGGAGTACGGAAAGAAGCTGAAGGAGGAGTGGGAGGGAGTAAAGGATGGAGTAGAGATGGGTGTGGAGGAGGAATGGGGATTGTTCAAGGAGGGAGTCATAAAGTGTGCAAGGATGGTGTGTGGAACAAGAAGGACAGGGGGAAATAGAAGAAAGGGTAGTGAATGGTGGGATGAGGAAACAAAGAAGGTTGTAGAAGAGAAGAAGAGAGCATTCACAGATTGGTTACAAAAGAGGACGAGGGAGTCATATGAGAGGTACAAAGAAAAGAAAAGAGAAGTAGAGCAAAAGGTAAAGGTTGCAAAGAGGAGAGCAGATGTGAAATGGGGTAAGAGTATGACAGAAAATTTTGAAAGTAATAAAAAGATGTTTTGGAAAGAAATTAAGAGAGGAAGAGGAGGCGAATCAAGTAGGGAAGAAAAGGTAAAAGGTGCAGATGGAGAGATGATAATGGAAGAGAAGGCAGTAAGGGGAAGATGGGCAGAATATTTTAGGGAGTTGCTAAATGTGAAGGAGGATAGGGAAGGAGAGATAGCTGCAGTGGTAAATGCGAATAAAATGAGAGTGATGAGTGAGGAGAATGGAGGAGAAATAAGGAAGGATGAGGTGAAGGCAGTTGTTAAGATGATGAAAGCAGGTAAGGCACCTGGTCTGGATGGATGCCATGCAGAATGTCTGAAAAAGGGAGGTCAAGTGATGGTGGACTGGTTGGTGAGGTTATTCAATGTTTGCTGGAGAGAGGGTAGAGTACCGGAGGACTGGAGGAGTGCCTGTATAGTTCCTCTTTACAAAGGAAAAGGGGACAAGTGTGAATGTAGTAGTTTCAGAGGGATTAGCTTGTTAAGTGTAGTTGGGAAGGCTTATGGGAGGATCTTGATTGAGAGGATTAGGACAGGAACAGAGGGAGTAATTGGTGAGGAACAGTGTGGATTTAGGACAGGTAGAGGTTGTGTAGATCAGATTTTTGTGGTAAGACAGATATGTGAGAAAGCTATAGGAAAGGGGAAGGATGTTTTTTTTGGGGGGCTTTTATGGATCTGGAAAAGGCTTATGATAGGTTAGACAGAAAGGCACTGTGGGAGGTTATGCAGATTTATGGGATAGGAGGAAAGCTTCTGGGAGCTGTCAATAGTTTTTATGAGAGTAGTAGAGCTTGTGTCAGGATTGGAAATGGAGAGAGTGAGTGGTTTGAGGTAAAGGTGGGACTTCGTCAAGGATGCGTTATGTCGCCCTGGCTGTTCAACTTATACATGGATGGGGTGGTGCGAGAGGTGAATGCAAGGGTAGTGGGTCAGGGATTGGAGATGGTTAAAGAAAATGGAGAAAAGTGGGAGGTGAGACAGCTGTTGTTTGCGGACGACACTGCGTTTGTGGCAGCATCGGAGGAGGGATTGAGGAAGCTGGTGGCAGAGTTTGGGAGAGTATGTGATAGAAGAAAGCTAAAGATAAATGTGGGTAAAAGTAAGGTGATGAGATGTACAAGGGGTGAAAGTGGCAGTAGACTGGAAGTGAACATTAAGGGAGAGCGACTGGAGGAAGTGGATAGTTTAAAGATACTTGGGTGCAAGTGTAGCAGGAAAAGGTGGAGTGAAGGTGGAGGTAGAATGTAGATTGAGAGAAGCGAGTAAATGCCTTGGTGGATTAAAGAGTGTAATGAGGAATAGACATTTAGGAATGGATGCGAAGAGGAGACTGTATGAAGGAGTGGTTGTGCCAACAGCACTGTATGGGGCAGAAACGTGGAACATAAGAGAAGAAGAGAGAAGGAGTTTAAATGTGTTTGAGATGAGGTGTCTGAGAAGTATGGTGGGGGTTACTAGGCTAGATAGAGTGAGAAATGAGGAGGTGAGGAGGAGAACAGGGGTGAAAAAGGAGCTGGGAGATAGGGTTGATGAAAGAATATTGGGATGGTTTGGACACATGGAAAGAATGAGTGAAGAAAGACTAGTAAAAGAGGTATGGAAGGCAGATGTGGAGGGAGTGAACATGAAGGGACGTCCTAGGATGAGGTGGATGGATGGGGTGAAGGGGGCTTTGGGGAAGAGGGGAATGTCTGTTGAGGAAGGAAGGGATAGGACGGAAGACAGAGGTGAGTGGAGAATGGTTGTATATGGATGATGTTGTGATTGCATGAGGAGGAATGAACGGGGGTGGGGTGGGGGTGAGGTAGTATGTGTGAGCAAATTTTGACGCAGCCCGAAGGGATTTCTCCCCGTCCTCTCCTTATATGCAAGGGGGGACGGAGAGGGGGGGTCGCCGATTAAATGAAGCGGCCTTGCTGTGGATGTGCTGTGTCTTGCGGCACTGTTTCTGACCCAGGGCGGTGGGCAAGGTGCAGGGATGACCCGTCATCCAGGAGGTGCTCAGATGAGAGGGAGGGTGGGAGGGGTGTGGAGTGTATTTGGGGATGAAATGGGTGGGGGTGTTTTTGTGCCTTTCCCTTTTTGGCTACCTCCCTTGAAAGGGGGAAAAAGCCTTGGTATATGTATGTATGTATGTATATGTATAATACGATAGAATACGACTAAAAATACAATAGAATAATTAAGTAAAGCAATATGAGAAACATATAAATAGATAAACAACAAAATATACATGGTATATGTATGCCAAGGGAACCTTAGGTTGAACAGAATAGCCTGACGAGAGCAAGAAGGAAATAATAAGTACCATATGGTACTGCATGGGTTAACAAGAAACCCGACTAATATTCTTACACCTCACACCCCAAACCCCCTACCATAAACCCACACCTCCCAACCTCCAACAACCAACCACCAACCCCAGTCCCAATCCTAGCCCCAACCCCAACCCCAACCCCAACCCCAACCCCAACCCCAACCCCAACCCCAACCCCAACCCCAACCCCAACCCCAACCCCAACCCCAACCCCAACCCCAACCCCAGCCCCAATCCCAACCCCAGCCCCAATCCCAACCCCAACCCCAACCCCAACCCCAACCCCAACCCCAACCCCAACCCCAAACCTAACCCCAATCCCAACCCCAAACCCAACCCCAAACCCTGACCCCCAATTCCAACCCCAACCCCAGACCCCAGACCCCAGCCTCCAGCCCCTAAGCCTCAAACCCCAACCCTCAACCCTTAACCTTTTATCCCCAACCCCTAATTCCTAACCCTCAACCCCAACCCCCAGCCCCAAACTCCCAACCTCGAGCCTCCAACCCCCAATCCCCAACCACCAACATACATCTGTAATCCCACGATTCCCAGCCCCAAGCCTTAACCCCCAACTCCCAACTCCCAACCCCCAACCCTAACACTAACCCCAACCCCAACCCTAACCCCAACACCAACCCATTCCCATCCCCAACCCCATCCTCATCCCCATCCTAACCCCAACATCATCCCCAACCCTATCCCCGTCCCCATCCCCAACCCCAACCCCAACTCCTAACCCTCAACCCCTAACCCCAACCCTCAATCCCCAACCACCGAACTCCCAAATCCCAACCATAACCTACAATCTCCAACCTACAAAATCCTACCACCAACCACCAATCCGTAACCTCCAACCCCAACCCCAAGCCCCAAACCCTCAGCTCCCATCCTCCAACCTGCAACCTACATTCTCCAGCCTCCAATCTCCAACCTCCAACCTCCAACCATCAACCCATAACCGCAACCCCAACCCCCAATACCCTAACCCCAAGCCACAACCCCCAAATACTAATACCCAACAGCCAACCCCAACCCCTAACACTCAACCTTCATCCCCCAACCCCCAACCCACAACATCTAATCCCCAGCCCCAGCCCCAAAACCAGCCCCAGCCCCAGCCCCAACCCCAGCCCCAGCCCCAGCCCCAGCCCCAACCCCAACCCCAACCCCAACCCCAACCCCAACCCCAACCCCAACCCCAACCCCAACCCCAACCCCAACCCCAACCCCAACCCTAACCCCAACCAAATCTCCAACCTCATCCCCAACCCCATCCCCAACCTCAATCCCCAACCCCAACCCCATCCCCAACCCCTACCCCAACCTCTACCCCAACCCCTACCCCAACCCCAACCCCAACACAAACTCAACCCCAAACCCTAACCCTAACCCCAACCCCATCACAACCCCAACCCAACCCCAACCCCAACCCCAACCCCAACCCCAACCCCAACCCCAACCCCAACCCCAACCCCAACCCCAACCCCAACCACAACCCCAACCCCAACCACAACCCCAACCCCAACCCCAACCCCAACCCCAACCCCAACCCCAAACCCCAACCCAACCACAACCACAACCACAACCACAACCACAACCACAACCACAACCACAACCACAACCACAACCACAACCACAACCACAACCACAACCACAACCACAACCTACATCCTCCAACACCAGCCCCCAGCCTCGCCCAAGATCTGACACTGGCTGTGCAACCCCAAACCACCATCACTTCCGGATCCACTCTGACGAAGAACGAAGAAACGGATTAAAAAAATGATCGACCTGGCTGGCGAAGTTGTTCAAAGCGAGGACCTC
>NC_134797.1:7840267-7850267 GCF_046742065.1 Oratosquilla oratoria | reverse complement strand
CACACACACACACACACACACACACACACACACACACACACACACACACACACACATTTATGTGTCTGTAAAAGGTAATAAAAAGGTTGTATGACCAAAAAAGAACAGAATAAAGAGTCCATAAAAAGATAAGTAATGCAGAAATAGAGCGACAAGAAGAAGAAAAAAAAAATGCTGCAGACGAAAAGAAAGAAAAACGTAAATGGAAATGTCACAAAATAAAATGAAAAAGAAATTAAAAAAAGGGATGTTGACCTGCAGAGAATAGGGAGTCTAGGAGGTAGGACTGTGTATATTTCATGAACAGAAAAAATGTATAATTAACAATACGTGAAAGGCTAAGCACTGAGAAGCCCTGTGAGTTCTTTACAAAAAGAGATAAAAAAAGATAAAATGAATGAATAGATAGATTAATAAATAAATAGATCAATAAATAATAAGTAGACATATGCATTAGTCAAAGAGTAATTGATAAATTAGTAATAATGCGTGCAATCATAGAACATAAAAGTTAGATATAAATTATAGTATTTGTGATTAGTTGTCAAGAAGAAAGTCATACTTCCTGTCAAAAATTGGTGAATATACAATCGATAATATATATAAGATATATGAAGAAACTGACGAAAAGGTTTAGATGCAAACGTATAACACTAAAAGATGAAATAGAAATTAGAAACAGACCAGTAACTTCCCTTAAAAAAAAAAAAAAAAAAAAAAAAATGGTGGATGGAAAGTTTAATTGGAAGGCACAGCAAGAGTTATTTGGCTAAAGAGGAAAGAGGGAAGAGAAACAGGGAGATGGGGGCCTCGTAAATAAAAGGGAAAAAAGGGAAACACTGATATATGTCCAGAGGGAGAAGAATGAATAGTAGGTAAGCAAATACAGACTAGTAAGCAAAAAGCGACTGGTGTTAAAGTCTGGAACAAAAATTAAGACTTCATAAAAAAGGGTATATGCTGAGTGATGTATGTATGAAATACATATACATATACCTATACCTATACCTATACCTATACCTATACCTATACCTATACCTATACCTATACCTATACCTATACCTATACCTATACCTATACATATACATATACATATACATATACATATACATATACATATACATATACATATACATATACATATACATATACATATACATATACATATACATATACATATACATATACATATACATGCACAAATTTCACAAGTCACACGCGAATCACAAATATGCAGAGTCCACTAGGAAAAGGAAAAACACACGGAGTCCGAGCGCTTTCGTGATATATTCACATTATCAAGGAGTACAGAAAGATGAGAACAAAAAAATGGAGATACAGAGTATAAGTAGGACAAGAGAGACATTTACCCTCCTCTCCGAAGCCTACATATACATATGCATATGCATATACATATACATATACATATACATATACATATACATATACATATACATATACATATACATATACATATACATATACATATACATATACATATACATATACATATACATAAAGAGAAAAATAGTATGTCTTAGTGGTAAATCCAACAAATAGAGTTATTGACGTCATTTTAGTGACGACATTATTCTATTACGAGAAGTGGACCATCAGGGCGGCTTCCTGGCGTGGGGGCAGAGGAGAGGAAGTTGTGCGTTTTATGAGCTCTTGTGGGACTCGCGGGACACTTGCGACGGAAGTATTTGCTCCCTCTCCTACTCCTCTCAGTTTGCTTCTTACGCACACATACGAACAAGCACACACACACTTAGACATACCCCCCCACACACACACATTCACGCACACACACACACACACACACACACACACACACACACACACACACACACACACACACACACACACACACACACACACACACACACACACACACACACACACACACACACACACACACACACACACACACACACACACACACACACACACACACACACACACACACACACACACACACACACACACACACACACACACACACACACACACACACACACACACACACACACACACACACACACACACACACACACACACACACACACACACACACACACACACACACACACACACACACACACACACACACACACACACGCACACACACGCACACACACGCACACACACGCACACACACACACACACACACACACACACACACACACACACACACACACACACACACACACACACACACAGTGGCCGCAAAAAGTTTTTGACATATAGGATTTTAGGACAATATAAATCAAAAGTAGTACTTACTGGCCTTATATTTCCAGTTTGGTGTTACACTTAATGTTTTGACATGTTACCCTTATTCTTGATAACCATCTGGATCTTTCTGGGCATCGGGTTGGCATGTTCGGTAAAGTAGGTGGCGTCCATTGTCGCCCACACCTTCTTCAGCTCCTCCTTCAGGACAGGGATTCTTGTGAGTTGCGACTTTTCCAGCTCGTTTTTCATCTGGTTCCAGGCATTTTCAATGAGGTTTAGGTCAGGGGAGTTACCTGGCCACTCCAAAACACTAATGTTATGGTCAGAAAGGAACTTTTTCACTGCCTTGTACCTGTGAGAGGGAGCACCATAATGCATGAAGTGATCACACTCTTGAATATCCCAGAAAGTGAGCATGTGATCCCTCAAAACCTTGATATAATTACTTGCTTTCATTGTCACATTTGTAGGGAGAAAGTAGAGTCCACCCCTGCCCTATTTTTCACTAAAGGCACCCCACACCATCACACTGTCTGAATGTTTTACTGTCTTGAACGTGTACTGTGGGTCGTATCTTGACACATCACTTGGCCGACGGACGATCTTGGAGCCTCCCCTAATCAACTGAAAGTGCTTTCATTGGCGAAAATGATGTTCTGCCACTGCTGTGGTGTCCAGTCCTTGTATTTCTTGCATAATGCTTGTCTTTTCTTCTTCACGGGCTCCGTAAGCAGCGGCTTCTTGGCAGCACGTCGAGCAGGTAACTTTAGGTCTTTTTGGAACTGATGTTGAATGGTTCTGACAGAGACGTTTTTCAGTAGTTCCGGATGTTCTTTAGTCCAACGGCTCTAATGGATAAGTCTGATTATACTTCTCATCGTAGGACCTTGTCAGTGTGTGTAGAAGTCTTCCTTGGTGCCCCAAAGCCCGGCTTTTTTGCAAGAACAGTACCGGGAGGGAGGGCGACTGCGGCTCTCTTGAGGGTGTAGATGGCCATCCTTGACACCTTCAAATTCCCTGCTCCAGCAGAGCAAGGGCCTTGCTTTTTTCTTCCATAGTAAACTTGGTATGCCCCATCTTGAGCAGTGGAAGGCGAGTTAAAGGGCGCCAAATTTCCTGGAGAAGTAAAGAAAAAAAAAGAAAAAAAAAGGGGGGCGCTGAGGAGCAGTGGACAGGGCCACCTCCCTCACCGAGTTCAGACGGCTCACTGAAAAAGGGTAGGGGTGGATTCTACTTTCTCCCTACAAATGTGACAATGAAAGCAAGTAATTATATTGAGGTTTTGAGGGATCACATGCTCACTTTCTGGGATATTCATGAGTGTGACCACTTCATGCATTATGGTGCTCCCTCTCACAGGTCCAAGGCAGTGAAAAAGTTCCTTTCTGACCATAACATTAGTGTTTTGGAGTGGCCAGGTAACTCCCCTGACCTAAATCTCATTGAAAATGCCTGGAACTAGATGAAAAACGAGCTGGAAAAGTCGTAACTCACAAGTATTCCTGTCCTGAAGGAGGAGCTGAAGAAGATGTGGGCGACAATGGACGCCACCTACTTTACCGAATTTGCTAAATTGATGCCCAGAAGGATCCAGATGGTTATCAAGAATAAAGGTAACATATCAAAATATCAAGTGTAGCACCAAAGTGGAAATAAAAGGCCAGTACGTACTACTTTTGATTTATATTGTTCTAAAATCCTAAATGTCAATTTTTTTTTTTTTTTTTTTTTTTTTTGCAACCACTGTATATTATGAAAGTGAATGCTTAAGGTCTCAGGGAACGAATCAAAAGGATAGCAGATATAGCCTGCACCAAAAAACGCTTTTGCTTTTATTTTTATTTTTGGAACGCCGCTGAAAGCTATATAATCTATTATATGGACTCATTTTATAGGAGAGTACTTATAATATTTTTTCTTTTTTTACCTAATGCATGGCCCCAGGAGTGTATAGCCTTCCTTGTAAAGATTGTGATTTAGTGTACCTTGGTCAGACCGGAAGGGATCTTAACACCAGGTTAACGGAGCACAAAAGATCCATTAGGTATACTCAGGAAATTTCCGCTGTGTTCTAACACGTCAGTACCAAAAATCACAGTCTTGGCTGGGACAAGGCCAAGCTTTAGAAGAAAAAAGTTGAATCAGCCTTAATCAAAGAATGTCCGAACTTGAACATCTCCAAAGGTCAATGGTCCCCGGACATAATCTCACGGCTAGCTGTGAGCCATTTGGTTAAGAATTATCACCCACCTGACCCCGCTCCCAGCCCTCTTCCCTTTTGACCTCACTCCTCCACCCACACATCCCCTCACCCCTGACTCCGCCCTGCGTTACGGATTGTCCTGTTTTAGCTCTGCGTGTTCCCCTTTTACTCACATCTCAATTGTACTTATGTCTCTACAAATTCTTGTAATCTGTACTTCCCTGAAGAGGGCTATAGCTATTAGCCGAAATATAGAAGTTATATCTTCTTCTATTCTAAGTTTTCTTTTATTCCGAATATGGGTTCTTCGTGATTAATATATATATATATATATATATATATATATATATATATGTATATAAATATATATATGTATATGTATATATATATTAACTGGCTACTTCTCGAAGTAACTTATTTCAGATTCACACTAAAATGTCGAAATTTGTATAAGTTATGAATACAAAGAATGTAGGAATATGTATTGGTAGTTGACACCTGATCGATCATGTCATGATGAGAGGTGGAGTTACTCTTGCATCATACTGAGGCTTCAAAGATTTGAATAAGATAAAAGAGTAAATTCCATGACCACTTCAATGTCATATCGAATGTATATAACTTCTTTGATATGTCCATTTCTATCTATTTAGTTATATGAAAAAAAAATCTCGAACTATTTCCGCAATGAAGGATACTATACCTAAAATACACTAATAATAAGCAGTATTTTCTATTTGCAAGTCGGTCATTCTTATAACTCATATTTCATTTAAAATAACACTGCAAAAAAAAATTCTTTGCTTTAGTGGAACAATTCTAAACAGATCCCTAAGAAGCCTGGGAAGTTGTACCTAGACTATTTACAACTTAAAGTGTTATATATAATTTCTTATTGTTTGTTTTTACGTATATCATAAGCACGAAGTTCATATATTATAGATATATATCGCTGTCACCATAAATATTCAAAATATGAAATACTTGGTTACTTCATGGGTATGTATCACCCACTAACAAGACAGAATGTCAGACTTTGTTTATGAATTCGTATGACCTGTATCATAACACACGTCTAAGAAGGTTCCACTAATCGGATTGAAGTCTTACTATACCCGTTTGGGTCATGACATTATGACAGAAATGAAATTTTATTTGTCATGATAGGAACCCGTATTCCTATATGCTTAAAAATTCTAATCAGAGAATTCCTTAGGAACAATATCTTGTTGAATAGGTGGAATCATGTATCCGTTTGGGTCATGACATTATGACAGAAATGAAATTTTATTTGTCATGATAGGAACCCGTATTCTTACATGCTTAAAAATTCTAATCGGAGAATTTCTGAGGAACAATATCTTGCTGAATAAATGGAATCATGAGGGTAATAAAGCAGGGATTGAAGAAGGATAGTTGAAAAGAAGTAATAGAATAGTTGTAAGTTATTAGCATTTCTTTTAATTGATTGGTGACTGGTCTTATTTTAAAAGTAAATGCTGCGTGACTTTGGTCCGTAGAAATATCATTGAGGTCCCTAAGCTACTGCCTACATAGAAATTAGGTAAATAAAAGAGGTTTGGGAAAGGATGAAAGGGAATAAAAGAACAGTAGCAATCATGTAGAGGCAAACATATACAGATAGAAAGTCGGAGAGATTAAGATTTTAAATTCTTAAAATGCTACTGGTTTTACTAATCCATGGGGCTTGATTATTCGTCTACTTTAGTGAAAAAAATCTACACGGAGTGAATTACAAGAGAAAAAAGGGAACTCTTTTCATGTGCACTTTTGTCACTTCATTCAAAGAGAGTCACAATATGAGAGTGCAGAAGGCAATTCAAAACTGGCGGATCATCTCTCACGTGGAAGACGTGTGAAAAATATATGTACTCGTAATTTGTTTGTGCCACACATATACGCACATATACGCACATACACGTACACGCGCACACAGGCACGCACGCAAACACTCACACACACACACACACACACACACACACACACACACACACACACACACACACACACACACACACACACACACACACACACACACACACACACACACACACACACACACACACACACACACACACAAACACACACACACACACACACACATACACACACACACACACACACACACACACACACACAAACACACGCACGCACACACAAGAGTGAGAACTTTCGTTACAATATCTATTCATTCATCAGGGAAACCTCATTAATTGATCTACATGGACTGTCGTAAGTATTGAATTGTGGAATCTCACATCATCGTTGCCTATTATGATTTTCCCCCAAAAGATGTATATATATATATATATATACATATATATATAGTATATATATAGTATATATACTATATATAGTATATTTTCAATTTTGTCAAATAAGATTTCTTGTCTCAAAAAGTTTCTATATATTATCATATGTAATTCACATATTGTTATATATTATCGTGTAGTACAAAAATATAGTGAAATATAATGCCCTTCACATACAAGAAGAAATGACTATAAAAAGATAATAAGGAACATTGTAATCACTGCTGACCCTGACACTAGTCTGCAGCTCATTATCTATTACAACACGAGAATATTCTCCAGTCTTGTCGTGAGAAATTGCTGGTTGTCACAGACGAGACCCTAACAAGAAGTGAGACAGATATTACTGTCCCTGCGATGTTGTCGACTGCAGTTCCTTTGATTTACGACAGAGAGGGTTATCAATGACTACATTATCTTAAAGATTGAGGGCACAATATGGACTCTTCTATGGTCCAACTGCACCACGTATGGCAACTTCCTCACTATTATCAGTAAATAGAAAATTAAATATTTAGTCTTTATTCACAACTAGACAAAAGGAGAGTGGGTATGGTAGAATTAGTTTATATTGCTTTAAAGACGCCTTAAGGTTTATCTTTTGTTTGTTAAGCTATTTCGACAAGTCGAACAAAAATAAATAAAACAAGAAATGAATAGATAAATATATATATAATGAAATAAAGTAAAAATTGAATAATTACAGAGGTAAATATAGTAATGAATGGATTAGAAATTAAATAAATGAATAAAGGAATGTAAATAATCAAGAAAAATTAAAGTACAATATACATAAACAAACAAACAAACAAACAAATAAATAAATAAATAAATAGATAGGTAAGTAGATAAAATATAAAAAATAAACAAGAAAAATCGAATTAGTATATACAGTAAATAAATAAATAAAGTAATTAATAGATAAACAAATAGATGAATGTATAAGTAAATAATCAAATAGTTGCATAGATAAACAAATAGATATGTAAATAGATATTCAAATTGACAATAAAAACAAATAAAAAATAAAAATAAAACTTTTTCTGAATGTTGAATTCATGTCGTGTATACTTTTGAATTTCTAAGTACATCTCTTTCTTCAGATTTTTTAAGCCTCCTACTGGTATAAGGAATGATTATATTCATTAAGAATACATTATCAAGACGTTTGAGTTTTTCTTTTCAGACGGGTGCATTGGCAGACGCCTTCCGTGTGTTTGACAAAGGCTACTCATATGATATTTTACCACCAATGACACCTGAAGTCAAAGCGGACACGCGGACACCGAATGACGCTCGGACACGAACGCTGACACGCACCAATCCTCTGGACAAATTACCCCCTCATCGTGCAGTACAATGAATTCGAAGTCTCTAATCAGATAACGAGATGCAATAATTCAAATAATGCATGTGTGGTAGGTATATATATATATATATATATATATATATATATATATATATATATATATATATATATATATATATATATATATATATAAATATATGTACAAATACATATGTATACATACATATATATATGTGAATATATATATATATACATATATATACATATATATATATATATATATATACATATACATATACATATATATATATATATATATATATATATATATATATACATATATATATATATATATATAGGCCCAGAAATATTTTCAAACACGACTTGTACTGTGATTAAAGGGGGAACTTGAAGCCGAACTTGCGTCAGTTACTAGTAAGTACAGAATTTGAGTCATACTCGTGGAGACTGGGGAAACTACAGAAAGTAATTTTCATGGTGAGTCACAGTTAAATAGTTCTATTAAGGGGAATGAGGTCAATGATACTTCTATAGTGACGCACAATGTTATTTGCTCTTTGCTGGGATTTAAGGATTAAGGGACACCAATAGGCGTCCGAAGGGTCTCTTCCTCTTATCCGTTCATCCAATACCTAAAGTTCGTCTTACTTAACATCAATATTCCTCTTACAAAAAAAAAAAAAACTTTCCCGTAGAAATCACAGGAAATAGTAAGCTGTTGCTGCATGCATGCATTTGACATGAGGTATCAGAGTTGCCAGATATTTACGATGCACTTAATTGAAAATATATATATGTTGAGTATTTTACCAGTCTTTGATCTATTCATTCATGAGGATCAATTTGATTAGATTTATCAGATTGAGATCTCGGATAGCAGGTCCCCATATTACAAACTCGTAGTTTAAGATAGAAGTAAGACAGTTCTTGAATAATTGAGCCTGTAACGGCAACTTGAAACCGTTTTCGCTAGGCTAGGGATATGCCATGCACCACGAGATGTAATAATAATGATAAAAAGACAAATGAGAGAGTGATTTAACAATACCAGTTTTTTGGCGGGTTCTTTATGAATAATTTACATCAATATAAGAGACGTTTTCTATTTCAAAGACTGGTAACAAAGCGAGAAAATTATTTTTATTAATAAGAAATAAGGTAGAGAATATGATATTTTTCCAAATGTAGCAACGATAATATGATATACCGTAATTTCTACACGGCCGAAGATAAGTCTTATGCAAAAATATCACTTTCCCTAACTAATACATCTTATTTCTATACATAACTTTTCCTAACTAATACATCCTATGACTATATATCACTTTCCTTAACTAATACATCCTATGAATTAATATCACTTTCCCTAACTTATACATTCAATGACTAAATATCACATTTGAAAGGTCAGTAATTGGTAATAGTAATAATGCTAATCAGTTACATTACCAAATGAACTTGAGGCCGCAGGCGGGAAGGGAGGGAGGTGTACCCAGTAGGTAAACCTGAAGTGAAACAGGGATGTGAAGCCAAGCTCTGCATATACATACATACATACATACATACATACATACATACATACATACATACATACATACATACATACATACATACATACATACATACATACATACATACATACATACATACATACATACATACATACATAAATACATACATACATACATACATACATACATACATACATACATACATACATACATACATATATACATACATACATACATACATACATACATACATACATACATATATACATATATACATACATACATACATACATACATACATACACGCATACATACATACATACATATATACATACATGTACCAAAGGTTTTTTCCCCTTACACGGGAGGCTACCTAAAAACAAAG
>NC_134797.1:7827767-7830267 GCF_046742065.1 Oratosquilla oratoria | reverse complement strand
AGATAGATAGATAGATAGATAGATAGATAGATAGATAGATAGATAGATAGAATAGACAGTTAGAATAGATAGATAGATAGATAGATAGATAGATAGATAGATAGATAGATAGATAGATAGATAGATAGATAGATAGATAGATAGATAGATAGATAGATAGATTGATTGATAGATAGATAGATAGATAGATAGATAGATAGATAGATAGATAGATAGATAGATAGATAGATAGATAGATAGATAGATAGATAGATAGATAGATAGATTGATTGATTGATAGATAGATAGATAGATAGATAGATAGATAGATAGATAGATAGATAGATAGATAGATAGATAGATAGATAGATAGATAGATAGATAGATAGATAGATAGATAGATAGATAGATAGATAGATAAATAGATACACAGAAAAAGAAGAAGAGAGGTGAGGAAGAGAGGAAAAGAGGAAAAGAGGAAGAGAAGAAGAGAGGAGGAGAGGAAGAGAGAAGGAGAGGAAGAAAGAGAAGAAGAGAGGAGGAGAGGAGGAGAGGAGGAGAGAAAGAGAGGAAGCGAGGAAGAGAGGAAGAGAGGAAGAGAGGAAGAGAAGAAGAAAGGAAGAGAAGAAGAGAGAAAGAGAGGAAGTGAGGAAAATAGGAAGAGTGACAAGGCGATAAGGAGATAAGAATGACAACGATATTTACAGAGAAAACGAAAAGACAGGGGGCGGAGCCGATAACGAGGGGAAGGGAAGAGAGGGGGAAAGGTGAACGGATACAAGAGGCCAAATAAAAGAGTTGGATAAAGGCACAAAAAAACAAAACAGAAAAGATGAAGAGGAAAAGGAGGAGGAGGAGGAGGAGGAGGAGGAGGAGGCGGAGGAGGAGGAGGAGGAGGAGGAGGAGGAGGAGGAGGAGGAGGAGGAGGAGGAGGAGGAGGAGGAGGAGGAAGGTTAGGTAGGGATTGAGGAGAAAGAAATATATGGAAGGATAAAGAGGAAGGGGATGGAGACAAGGAAGTAGGGGATAGGGTATAGGGAGTGGAAAGGGGAAGGAAGGAAGAGGATATGAAGCGCAGGGAAATAAGGATAAAATTAATAAAATCATTAAAGGAGATCGAGCGAAGAGAGGGGAGGTGAAAGTGAGAGACAGTAGAGTAGAAGGGTTGAGGTAGTGGGCCACAGATGGAAGGTAAGGAAGGGAAGGGATGGGAAAAGGAAGGAGTACAGTTGAGGAAGAGAGAAGGAAGGGAGGATGGAAAGGAGAGGAGAAGTAGAGAGCGGAGGGAGAGAGAAGGGAATTCGAGAGTAAAGAGGAGAAAAGAGAAAGGGAACGCAGGGAGGGCATAAAGAGTAAAGGGGGAGAGGAGAAGGTAAAATTGATGAGGAAAAAAAATTGAGTGGAGACTAGTTTCCTAGTTTCGAGTCAATAAAGAATGCTGCGTCACTCTGATCCGTAGGGATATTACTAAATTTGACTGCATGAAACTTGAGACAAAGAAGAGAGAGAGAGAGAGAGAGAGAGAGAGAGAGAGAGAGAGAGAGAGAGAGAGAGAGAGAGAGAGAGAGAGAGAGAGAGAGAGAGAGAGAGAGAGAGAGAGAGAGAGAGAGAGGGAGAGAGAGAGAGATAGAGAGAGAGGGGGGTAGAGAAAGATATATATATAGATATATATATATATATATAGAGAGTGAGAGAGAGAGAGAGAGAGATAGAGAGAGAGAGAGGAGAGAGATGAAGAGAGAGAGAGAGAGAGAGAGGATAGAGAGAGAGAGAGAGAGAGACAGAGAGAGAGATGAGAGAGAGAGAGAGAGAGAGAGAGAGAGAGAGAGAGAGAGAGAGAGAGAGAGAGAATATGAACCCATCAGTGGCATGAGATGGTAAGGATTTCGAATTGAGCGTGCGAAAGAAATGGTGAGAAAGAGATGTATTATTAATTTAATTGACACAAAGTAGGGAAGCCAAAGACAAAGCTGTGTGGCCCTCTGGGGACTCGAGGAGGGGGAGGGGATGTTGATACGTTGAAGGAGGGGGGAAGGGGAGGGAGAAGGGGAGAAAGGAAAGAGGGAGAAGGGAGGAGAAAGGGAGGGGGAGAGGAGGGGGGAAGGGAGGGGGAGGGGAGTGGGGGGTAGAGGACTAAATATCTGTTACAAAAGACAAGGGAGTAAAAATTACATTTTCAATGTCAGCACAACATGCTTTTGAATCATTGGAAGATGCATAGGAGGGAGCCAAAAAGAAAAGAAGAAATGAAGGGAAAGGACGAAGAAAAATATGGATGTGGGGAGGAAGTGATGATTAATGAGAAATGGCGAATACGAAGAGAAATTCATGGACTGTCGCCAGTGGAAGATAACATTAAGAGAGATCGTTCTCCGAGGCATAAGAGAAGGAATAATTACGAAATGAGGAGAAAAATAATAGTGAGTTTGATGCACAAGACCTTTGTATAATCTCACTTAAAACCGATAGAACGAAAATAGTTATAGTAATAATAATAATAATAATAATAACGATAACGGTA
>NC_134797.1:7817767-7822767 GCF_046742065.1 Oratosquilla oratoria | reverse complement strand
AGGATTTACGCAAGAATCAAAAACAGGGAAATACGCTTTAGATCTAAATATGACAATGTGACTAGTTTGTTTAAAAAGAACACGTGCACAGCGAAACGTATCCACGAAATTAAAGTTACCAGACAAGCTAATTACAACCTAAATGGCTTCTTTTATCTCTACAGTACTAAAAATAAGGAAAGGATAGACCCAAATCAAAACGACCAAGATGATATGATAGACTCGGAGAAAAAAATGAGCGAGGCGTTTAACAACAGTGGATGTTGTTAGAGTGACACATATTATAGGCTCATTATGGATGTTAGACCACCCATTAATTGAAAGATATACAGTTTCATTATTCAGGTCATCTGCACACTTTTAATATTCCTTTTCATACACAAGATGCAAGTACTTATCAGCAATATATTTTCTGGATGGAGGAATATAACCTGGCCTCAGGTTCTGAACCATCTTGAGAAACTGAGGATGTTGAACAAGACGAAATGGTAAATTTGTAGCAAATATAATTCTTGCAACTTCTTTGTCGAGATTTTCCTTTTGAGACGCTGCAATTTTTATGATAAATGTGTCCAGAGATGTTGATGACTTTCTTTTAGATGAAAATGGTTTAGCAGAAGTGGCGCCTGCGGAGGAGTCTGATAGTGACCTTTTTAATGGTGGAGTCAGGTTTGCAGATAATTCAAGTGGAGCCGATGATAAAGGGATTGAAGCTGTTGATACAGATCCTGAAATGGAAACAGAAAATTTTAGCATATTGCATAATTTATAAATGAATGAATACAGTATGATTTAGGCTACTTTTGAGTACAGTAGTTATTTTTTTAGATAATGATCATATTCACACAAGCCACTAAATTATTTGGAAATAATTAACAGGATATGAAATAGGTGGGCTTGGAATTCAGCCCACACAGTATTTAGTCCACTTATAAATTCACTAAAAATAATGGGTTAGTTGGGTTAGGTTAGGCTAAATCCCTTTGGGCTGAATCCCATGTGGGCTGAATTCCAATGGAACCTATGAAATATATTACACAATGTTGAATGATATGAATAACAATCATCTAGGCCCCAAAGTTGAGTAGATACAGTATATTATAGTGATATAGTCATTACCCAAATTTGAAAGTAATGAAGTTGAAGTATCATCACTTTAGGCCTTCACATTTTCATTGCACATGCTCTCCATTGTTCACCAAATTTATATAGTTGCGTATGAAAAGGTAGAAATGCACATAATATAAGTAAAATTTACCTGGGTCATCAATTTCTTCTGTAGGCTGTGGCTGATCTTGGTATTTATCTCTGGGAGATTTTAATATTGCCACAATGCCCTGTAGTTCCTGGCTGCAGTCTTTATATTTAGCTCGGTACCCTTTGCCAGAAGTTGGTGGAAGTTTTTCAAAATAATTCCAGACAGGAACATTTTTTCTGCCTGAAGAAACCAGGTCCAGAAGACATCCTTTCTGGTTGATTCCGAAGCAGCAACTGACTCAGTGAGAAGCTGCTTACCTAGAACAGGTTTCAACAAGAAACTTGTTGAAACTTGTTGTGGGTTGCACAGTGATATATACTACATGTAGGCTTATACCGTTCCTTGTATACTTGTGGCAAGTCTATATAACACTGGTCCTTATATTGATATGCTAAAAATATCCTTTAGCAATCAGATCGCATATCAGATAGCAATCCCACAATATTTAAAATCTAAAAAAAAAAAAAAAAAAATCTATTTAAATCAAATAAATCTGATTTAAATAAAAAATTAATATTTTATAATTTTTAAAAAGAAAAAAAAATAGCCAACCCTGGTTTCCACTAACCTCATACAATAATACCTGTTAAGCCCGGCTAGAATTGGCATTTCAAAGGCATTTCCTGGTTGATTCCAAAGCAGCAACTGACTCAGTGAGAAGCTGCTTACCTAGAACAGGTTTCAACAAGAATCTTGTTGAAACTTGTTGTGGGTTGCACAGTGAAATATACTACCTGTAGGCTTATACCGTTCCTTGTAAACTTGTGGCAAGTCTATATAACACTGGTCCTTATATTGATATGCTAAAAATATCCTTTAGCAATCAGATCGCATGTCAGATAACAATCCCACAATATTTAAAATCTAAAAAAAAAAAAAAAAATCTATTTAAATCAAATAAATCTGATTTAAATAAATATCGATATTTTATATTTTTTAAAAAGATAAAAAAAAAAAAAAAAAAGAGATAGCCAAACCTGGTTTCCACTAACCTCATACAATAACCCCTGTTAAGTCCGGCTAAAATTGGCATTTCAAAGCATAACAGTGCCTTAAAAATAGTTTCTTATTTCACTATAAAAGTTTATAGTAACTAATACTGCATTGAATAAGTCAATAGTTGATCTATTTCTCCTATATACAATGTTAGGTTTCTAGTTCTGATATGTTTGTCCAATGTAAAATGTTAGGTAACAAAGAAAGCAATGGCCTCCGCTAGCGGACCCAGGGATCTAGGTGCGCACGTCATGTGTAATAGTAGTCATTTATATATATATATATATATATATATATATATATACATATATATATATATATATATATATGTATATATATATATGTATATATATAGTATATGTATATACATAACCATATATATATATATATATATATATATATATATATGTATATATATTTAGTATATGTATACATATATATATATATATATGTATATATATATATGTATGTATATACATATGTATATATATATATATGTATATATATACATACATATATATATATATATATATAGATAGATAGATAGATATGTATGTATTAAAATGTCACTTGTTAAGTTTGTTTTTTATTTGGCTTTTAAAATATGTTTTTTTATTTTTAATTTCGTAGCTTATTTTTTTTTTCCCGGTCTTTCAATCTACGTGGAGGCACAGCCTTGTGTAAAAAATTCATTTGCATACAAAAATTAGTTTCGTTTTTCCTTAATTTCTGTCGCTTCACATCTGCTCAATCAAATTTTATTCTTTTTTTTTCCAATTCGCCATATCATTATTATTTTTTAACTCTCTGTTTTTTGCCTTTTTTCATAAACTTTTTTTCTCATCTTCTATTATCTTTTCTTTTGTGTTCCCGCATTCTACTGTGTGTTCCCGTATTCTGCTGTGTTTATATTTAAGTCTAATGTGTCTTTTTACATTCTTTCTTGTAAGCATTGAAGTCCATATTCCCCATTTCCATATGTATGGGGTATTAATTGCATGAGATTTATGTAGACAATATTCTATTAACTTTAGTGAAACAAATACGAACCAGAGTAACGCAGCATACTTCTGTGATTGCAGATTAATCTCTGCTATAAAAAAATAAACTTCCACTACTCCTTTGTTAACTCCCCTTCTTTTACTTCTCCCTGTCCCTTTCTATGACTCCACCTCTTCGGCGCAACATTGTCCCCAAGGATAGAAGCGCTGGTTATTTCTGACAAAATTATAAAATATTTTCTCACTTCGGAATATATTTACCCATCTTCTTTGCCCTCTTTCTCATTTTCCTTTTACGACCCCCAACGCATCGCTGGTAACACTAGTCCTATTCCTCTTTTCTAATATGTGTGATTTTGTTTTGCTTTGTTTTCACTTTAAATTTTTCTTGTTCATTTGAACCTCTTTATTTCTATTACCTCTCTCGTCTCTGACGAGAGAGGTGATAGAAAAGTGTTAGAATGGATTAGAGCTTGGATTAGTAACAGAAAACAGCGGGTCACCATAAATGGAATAGAATCTAGGTGGGGCAATGTTACTAGCGGGGTCCCCCAGGGCTCGGTTTTGGGTCCCTTATTGTTCATTATGTACATAAACGACTTAGACGATGGGATAAATAGTGATGTTTGTAAGTTTGCGAACGACACTAAAATAGGACGCCTAATTAGGTCAGGAGACGACGCAGAGATTCTGCAGGATGATCTTAATAAATTGTTAACATGGTCGGTGAAATGGCAAATGAACTTCAATATCTCTAAGTGTAGCGTGTTAAACGTAGGGCTACACAACCCCGAAAATAGATACAATTTAGATAACACGTTTTTAGAAAAATCTGAGTGCGAGAGGGACTTGGGTGTTCTGGTGAGTCCGGACCTCAAAACCAGGAAGCAGTGCATTAGCGCCAGAAATAAAGCTAACAGTGCATTAGGCTTCATTGCAAGGACGGTAACGAATAGAAGTGTAGAGATAATTATTAAACTCTATCTAGCGATAGTTAGACCCATCCTTGACTATGCGGTACAGTTTTCGTCTCCGTCCTACAAAATGGACATCAATTCACTAGAATCAGTACAGAGAAGAATGACCAAAATGATACATGGACTCGGAAATTTGCCTTACGAAGAGAGGCTTAGGCACCTAAACTTACACTCTCTGGAAAGACGTAGAGTGCGGGGTGATCTAATAGAAGTGTTCAAGTGGATCAAAGGTTATAACAAGGGTGAAGCAAACAAGGTCATCATAATAAAACAACATGGCAGGACTCGCAGTAAAGGGTATAAACTGGACAAATTTAGATTTAAGAAGGAAATAGGCAAGAATTGGTTTACTAATAGGGTGGTCGATGAATGGAATAAACTTAGTAACCATGTAGTAAGCGCTGAAACTATCAGTTGTTATAAGAAACGATTAAACAACTTTATGGATGGGGATGACAGGTGGTGATGGATACGGAGCTGCCTAGTGTAGGCCTTATGGTCTCTTGCAGTCTTCTTTATTCTTATGTTCTTATGTTCTTACCTTCACCTCCATAACTGCCTCCTACGTTCCATTCTTTTACTTCTCTCCTTCCTTCGTCTGCATACTTGGAAACACCACCGTCTTCCTCCTCTTAATTCTCCTCCTTCTCCTCCTCCTCCTCTTCCTCCTGCTGCTGCTCCTGCTCCTTCTCCTCCTCCTCCTCCTCCTCCTGCTGCTGCTCCTCCTCCTCCTCCTCCTCCTCCTCCTCCTCCTCCTCCTCCTCCCCC
>NC_134797.1:7792767-7807767 GCF_046742065.1 Oratosquilla oratoria | reverse complement strand
TATATATATATATATACATATATATATGCACATATACATATATATGTATCTATATATACTTAAATGCATCTATATGGGAGTGGGGAAGTTAGGGGCAAGCCTCCCCCCGTTGTTGAGAAACACCGACATATATGCATTATATACTTTTTGTTTGATGTCGGAGCGAATAAAACAAATTAAGTATATTACTGCGTTAAAATGCCCAAGAAATAAGATGAAGATACGGAGGGAGGTCACACAAACCCTCTCTTTTGTGTAGGGGGGATGAGGAGGAGGAAGAGGAAGCAAAGGAGGAGGGAGTGGAGTGGGAAGAATAGAAGGAGGACAAAGAAAATAGAAATAAGGAAAAGAAGAGAAAGGGAAAGGGAATAAGAAGGAAGAGAATAAAGAGGAAGGAGAAAAGGGGAAGGAGTTGAAGGGAAAGCAGAGGATGGATGAGGGGAAAGAGGAGGAGGAAAAGAAAGAGGAGTAGGAAGACAAAAGGGGCAAGAAGAATGGAAGGGAAAAAAGAAAACAGAAATGGGGAGGAGGAGAAGAGGAGGAACAATATAGGGGGCGAGGGAGAAGGAAAAGGAGAAGTGGGTTGAGGACAAAGAAGTGAAGAAGGGAGAGGAGGAAGAGGAATAGGACAAATGAAAAGAGAAGGAAGAGAACGATAGAGAAAAGGAAAAGAAAATGGAGGAAGAGGAGGAAGATATAAGTGGAAAGAGGAGAGAGAAAAGGAGAAGTGGGTTGAGGACAAAGAAATGAAGAAGGGAAAGGAGGAAGAGGAATAGGACAAATGAAAGGAGAAGGAAGATAACGATAGAGAAAAGGAAAAGAAAAGGGAGGAAGAGGAGTAAGATATAAGTGGGAAAAAAAGAAAGAAGCGGAGAACGGGAAGGATGAGAGAGATGACGAGGGAGGAAGAGGAAAAGTAGAAAGAGTATGACAAATAACTTAGAGGTTCTCTACACTTATGTTTAATACATAAACTTTACAATCATTGCATTCTGACAGCAATAATCTACGGGCATGAGACTTGGAAACTGACAAAGGCGATGGAGACAAAGTTAAAGGATACCCAAACGAGAATGGAGAGATCAATTATGAGAATAAAACTGAGAGGCCGAAAGCGAGCAAGTTGGGTGAGAGAGCAGACTAGAGTATAAGAAATTGTGGAGGCGGTAAAAGAGAGGAAATGGAATTGGACAGGTAAGTTAACATGGACGACTGAAGAGCGATGGAGCAAGTGTGTTACTGGGTGGACGCAGCGAGATAGGAAACATGAAGAGACGAGATAGAGAAGTTTACTGGAGTGACATGGCAAAGTGAATTGATACACCACATTAGTCTATTTGAGAAGAGAGTTATTTTAGTCATATTATCATGATCGACAGCTATTTCCTTCCCGGAAGAGAACTCAGAGCTCATATATGTGTGTGTGTGTGTGTGTGTGTGTGTGTGTGTGTGTGTGTGTGTGTGTGTGTGTGTGTGTGTGTGTGTGTGTGTGTGTGTGTGTGTGTGTGTGTGTGTGTGTGTGTGTGTGTGTGTGTGTGTGTGTGTGTGTTTGTGTGTGTGTGTGTGTGTGTGTGTGTGTGTGTGTGTGTGTGTGTGTGTGTGTGTGTGTGTGTGTGTGTGTGTGTGTGTGTGTGATTCACTTGGTCTTGGATCACGTGCTGGACTTGTAATCGACAGCTATTACCTTCCCGGAGAGAGCTCAGATACAATACAATACAATACAATACAATACAATACAATACAATACAATACAATACAATACAATACAATACAATACAATACAATACAATACAATACAATACAATACAATATAATACAATACAATACAATACAATACAACACAACACAGCACAACACAATACAATACTATACAATACAATACAATACAATACAATACAATACAATACAATACAATACAATACGATACAATACGATACGATACGATACGATAAGATACGATACGATACGATACGATACAATACAATATACAAGACAATATACAATACAATACAATACAATACAATACAATACAATACAATACAATACAATACAATACAATACAATACAATACAATACATTGCCATGCAATAGATAGCGACCAAAAATCAACCTCCGATCCTTTCTCCTCATCATATTCCAACCCCTCCTCCCGAATCATTCGGCATGCCCCTCCCAATCACGTCCAATCCCGGTCCTCATCTCAATCGTGACGTGCCTAATCATTTCTATTCTCGGAAAATTTATATCCTTGATTCTCTCCTCCAGTGACGCACAATTAAAACCTGTGCTAGCAGTCAACCTCCCTCCTCAGCATAACGAGATTGAAAGAAAAAAGGTAAATGAAGAAGATCGAAAAATATAAATGTTTGATGATAAATACAAACTGGGTTGAGTGTATCCGTCACATGACTGTTATTGATAGCATTGTTTTTTTTTTCTTAAACATGATGTTTAAACTACTTATCATGTTCCAGTTTCAGTTCTGTGTGAAAAAGTGTCTGACATCTTTTTCTAGCATTCTAATTATGATTTTTTTTTTTTTTTTTTTTTTTGTAAGTTAATGAAGACATGTTTTTATGTTCGTAAGTAGATGAAGGATACATAATTGATTTTGATATGAATGATAAAGGCCCATTACCGGTACCTAACTTTTATGTATGTGTATTTTCTTTTAATAATATAAAAGTACAATGAGTATCGCTACCAATGCCTACATAACTGTCATAATCTTTTTATTTTAAATTTCTTTAAATAAGACTTACATTATTTCCTTGCGCGCATTAGGCAAAGGGTTGAGGGAGGTATTTTTCTAGTAGGGGACTACAGAAGGAAAATTAATCCCTCTAATCTCCATGAATTGATTTCCTCTTCTTACCTTTATCTCTTTCTCTTGTTATCGTTCCCCTTTCTTCTCCTCGTATTTCTTTTCCTTCTCCTCTCCTTGCTTTTTCTCTTCCTCCCCCTTATTTCTCGTATTTCTTTTGTTTATCATCATCATCCCCTCCATTCTTCTCCTCGTCATCTTTCTTATCCTTCCGTTCTCCACTTCTTCCTCCTATTTCCACTTATATCTTACCTCCTCTTCCTCCATTTTCTTTTCCTTTTCTTTATCGTTCTCTTCCTTCTCTTTTCATTTTTCCTATTCCTCTTCCTCCTCTCCCTTCTTCATTTCTTTGTCCTCAACCCACTTCTCCTTTTCTCTCTCTTCTTTCCACATATATCTTCCTCCTCTTCCTCCATTTTCTTTTCCTTTTCTCTATCGTTCTCTTCCTTCTCTTTTCATTTGTCCTATTCCTCTTCCTCCTCTCCCTTCTTCACTTCTTTGTCCACAACTCACTTCTCCTTTTCCTTCTCCCTCGCCTCCTATATTCTTCCTTCTCTTCTCCTCCTCCCCATTTCTGTTTTCCTTTTTCCCTTCCATTCTTTTTTCCACTTTTGTCTTCCTACTCCTCTTTCTTCTCCTCCTCCTCTTTCCCCTCAACCGTCCTCTGCTTTCCCTTCAACTCCTTCCCCTTCTCTCCTTCCTCTTTATTCTCTTCCTTCTTATTCCCTTTCTTTTTCTCTTCTTCTCCTTATTTTTATTTTCTTTGTCCTCCTTCTGTTCTTCCCACTCCACTCCCTCCTTCTTTGCTTCCTCTTCCTCCTCCTCATCCCCCTACACAAAGGAGAGGGTTTGTGTGACCTCCCTCCATATCTTCATCTTATTTCTTGGGCATTTTAACGCAGTAATATACTTAATTTGTTTTATTTGCTCCGACATAAAACAAAAAGTATATAATGCATATATGTCGGTGTTTCTCAACAACGGGGGGAGGCTTGCCCTCAACTTCCTCACTCCCATATATGCATTTAAGTATATATAAATACATATATATATATATATATATATATATGTATATATATATATATATATATATATATATACATGTTTGTGAATGTGGGTGTGGGTGTGGGTGGTGTGGGTGTGGATGTGTGTGTAGGTATTTTTTACAAGTTGGATCAATATTTGTGAAGGTCTTTTGTTCACTAAAAATATAAAGAGATGATTTTTCAGCGAAATCTGAGAACATCAGTACAAGTAGAGTGTCATGTGATTTTATTGAATATCAAGCAGACTTCTTGTGGCCAATATCTATTAACAATAGCTGTTCTCAATAAAAAATAGTTGTTGTCAATACCCGCAGTTCATGACAATCATGACCTTTTCCTCTGTTCTTACTATCAACGAAGAACTCTCTAGATCTTGTATATTTGTTAGTAAAAAGACAATAACTGGTCATATCAATATATATTAGTATTGTCAATGAACATTGAATATCATGTGTGGTGCTCATATGCTTCAGATGAAAGAAAAAGACTAATATTATGATTCAATAAAGGTGAAAACCAAGATAACTGTTATAGGGCTGTAATTAGATAAATTGAGAAAATGTTCCCTACTAATAAAAACCTGTCAGTCTTTAAGCATTACTTAGAAAAATGTGTCTTCAAAGTAAAAAATATCTACTGACCAAAGTTTCAACTGATCCAATTGAAAAAAGATCTACTGACCATAGTATCAATTGTAATTAGATAAATTAAGAAAACGTTCCATACTAATAAAGACCTGTCAGTCTTTAAGCATTACTTAGAAAAATGCATCTTCAAAGTAAAAAATATCTACTGACCATAGTTTCAACTCATCCGATTGAAAAAAAGATCTACTGAACATAGTTTCAATTGACCCAATTGAAGTTGAAAAAGAGCACATGTAGTGAAATGAATTGAGAGTACTTAACCCACTAACAAAGACCTGTCAGCGTGGTCTTCCAAACAAAAAAGTGAACAAAAAGCTGTACATGTCGCAAAACAGGCCCTAGGTACGTACAGTGTTCGAAATGTCAAATAAAGAATTTTGTCCTTATGGAAAATTCTAGAAATGGAAAATGGATCTTGTAAGGATGATGATTCTCGTGGAATATGCGAAGAAAAAATTTTTCCTTCCTGAATTTTCAGAGGCAGTGAAAAGCCCACCCTCCCATACGTTCTCAAATACCACTAAAAAAATTATGAAAAACTCTGTATACTTCATTCGCACAAATTGTTATTCTGAGCCAAAAATTAGTTTATTTACCAACGAGAATTATTATGCTATAAAAGAATGTATATATTCTTTTCATTTCAGTTTTAAATGTATATTCTCTCCAAACCTAGTTTTATAATAACTTTACAGGAAGTAGTTCGTTCAGAGTGCGTTCTCATTTGGTCAATATGCAGTTTAATGACAAAAACATGCAGGTATTTCCTAATATTGCAATGCAAACACTAAACAACTTGTCAGATTCCTAACAGCCGCTGAATTATTTGTTTGCGAGCATTGCATCTTTTTGACAGAGTCATTTATTTTCATCATGAAAATATCTCGACTCCTGTGGTTGATGCATGACTAGAATGATTTTAACAAATGTTATCTTTTACTACAAAAAAAACAACACAAAAAATAGTTCACACTACGATGTTGTGGACGACACGATATTGTGTCAATGAGACATATATCTATGAAAAGTTTCATGTGAATGTGAAATAAATATTCTCGCACGATATGTATCTAGATCATGCGTGTAGAAGTGTGTGTGTGTGTGTGTGTGTGTGTGTGTGTGTGTGTGTGTGTGTGTGTGTGTGTGTGTGTGTGTGTGTGTGTGTGTGTGTGTGTGTGTGTGTGTGTATGTGTGTGTGTGTGTGTGTGTGTGTGTGTGTGTGTGTGTGTGTGTGTGTGTGTTTGTGTGTGTGTGTGTGTTTGTGTGTGTGTGTGTGTGTGTGTGTGTGTGTGTGTGTGTGTCTGTGTGTGTGTGTGTGTGTGTGTGTGTGTGTGTGTGTGTGTGTTTGTGTACGTGTGTGTGTATATGTTTGTGTGTGTGTGTGTGTGTGTGTGTGTGTGTGTGTGTGTGTGTGTGTGTGTGTGTGTGTGTGTGTGTGTGTGTGTGTGTGTGTGTGTGTGTGTGTGTGTGTGTGTGTGTTTGTGTGTGTGTATGTGTGTGTGTGTATGTGTGTGTGTGTGTGTGTGTGTGTGTGTGTGTGTGTGTGTGTGTGTGTGTGTGTGTGTGTGTGTGTGTGTGTGTGTGTGTGTGTGTGTGTGTTTGTGTTTGTGTGTGTGTGTGTGTGTTTGTTTGTGTGTGTGTGTGTGTGTGTGTGTGTGTGTGTGTGTGTGTGTGTGTGTGTGTGTGTGTGTGTGTGTGTGTGTGTGTGTGTGTGTGTGTGTGTGTGTGTGTGTGTGTGTGTGTGTGTGTGTGTGTGTGTGTGTGTGTGTTTGTGAGTGTGTGTGTGTGTGTGTGTGTGTGTGTGTGTGTGTGTGTGTGTGTGTGTGTGTGTGTGTGTGTAAGTGTAAGTGTGTGTGTGTGTGTGTGTTTTGTGTGTGTGTGTGTGTGTGTGTGTGTGTGTGTGTAAGTGTATGTGTGTGTGTGTGTGTGTGTGTGTGTGTGTATGTGTGTGTTTTGTGTGTGTGTTTGTGTGTGTATGTGAGTGTACATACATATACATATATATATATTGATAAATTGTTTAAGACAAATGAGAGAGTGATAGGTGGGGAAGGGTAAACGAAGATGGGCTAAGAATACATTTATTGTTCTTACGTTTCGGTTATTATAACCTTCCTCAGAGAACTTGTTACAGAACATCTTGGTCACAACATTTATACCCGTAGTGGGGGAACTTGTGAAGCTTCGAGTGTCAGGTTTTTTCTAGCGCATTTATTATTAAGAGACTGGCTGCTTTAGATAGGCATATAAATCCTTCTCTGTCGTTATTATTTTCTTTGACATTTATATGTGCAGCTTCAACTGTTTTTCTCATCTTCTTTTTTAATCCTTTGTGTAAAATCTCAACTTTACTCCATTCGGGAAGGTTGTTGCATATTTCGAGGTGGCGGACCAGGGAGTTGGACGTTCTGTGTGCTTTTAAATCATTCCTATGTTCGTTTATCCTCTTCTCGATTCCTCGACCTGACTCACCTATATAAGCCGAGGGGCAGCCACTACATGGAATGCGGTAGATCACACTGAGGTCGTTGTTGTCATTAGTGTGGTTTTTAAACATTTTACCTATTTTATTACATGATACCTTGGCGATGTTTATGCCACCTTTCAGTAAATATCTATCAATAATTTCGGTTTTATCAGAATTAGGTACAGTAATGAAATGCGGTGTGACTAGGTTTGTTGTTGCTGTATGGTCATTTGATCCGGACGCTTGGTCGTTTGGTCCGCTGGTTTGGGCGTTCGATTTATTGTGGTTTTTTCTAGCTTTGCCTTCTGTTTTGGTTATCAGGCCCCCTGGATATTTTAATTCTTTAAAAGTTTTTCTGATAAAAGACAACTCGTTTTCAAGGAGTTCACTGCTGCATATGCGGTAGGCTCGAAGAAAGAAGCCTATAAGGACACCAGTTTTAGTTCTTTTACTATGAGACCCATAACATCAGGGATCGGGAGTGCTCCTCATAGACTAGCCAAATGCTTGGCTAAACCCTTATCTAACACCATGGGTTCCATTAGTGGGGCACACTTAAGAAACTCATCTGACTTAATCCGAAGGCTTGAGAATGTGAATGTAATAAACAAGAAATTAATTAGCTATGACATAACAGCCTTATTTACTAACGTATCTATTTATAATGCACTAGAAGCGCTTGAAAAGGTGACCAATGATATAGATGATAACACCCTCCCAGTACCAAAATCTGATTACCTCAAATTAATTTCAATGTGTGTTAAATATGGATATTTTGTTTTTAACAACGCTGAATTTAAACAAACAAAAGGCCTCGCAATGGGAAGCCCACTTTCGGCTATTCTTGCTTGTCTGTTTATGGAGGTAATGGAAAATGATAAATATATTAACATCATGGGTAGAGGTACCACTTGGCTGAGATACGTGGATGATATACTCGTAATAACACCAAAAAACACCAACATTGAAAACAAAATGAGAAGGCTTAACGCAGTTCATGAAGACATCCAGTTCACAGTTGAAGAAGAGAAAGACTGCAAACTCCCCTTTTTAGATACACTGATACACAGAGGCTCTAATCATCTTAGGTTTTCAGTGTACAGAAAGCCTACTAATAAAGACGACTTTGTTCACTTTTTCTCAGCCCACAGTAAAAGAACTAAAACTGGTGTCCTTATAGGCTTCTTTCTTCGAGCCTACCGCATATGCAGCAGTGAACTCCTTGAAAACGAGTTGTCTTTTATCAGAAAAACTTTTAAAGAATTAAAATATCCAGGGGGCCTGATAACCAAAACAGAAGGCAAAGCTAGAAAAATCCACAATAAATCGAACGCCCAAACCAGCGGACCAAACGACCAAGCGTCCGGATCAAATGACCATACAGCAACAACAAACCTAGTCACACCGCATTTCATTACTGTACCTAATTCTGATAAAACCGAAATTATTGATAGATATTTACTGAAAGGTGGCATAAACATCGCCAAGGTATCATGTAATAAAATAGGTAAAATGTTTAAAAACCACACTAATGACAACAACGACCTCAGTGTGATCTACCGCATTCCATGTAGTGGCTGCCCCTCGGCTTATATAGGTGAGTCAGGTCGAGGAATCGAGAAGAGGATAAACGAACATAGGAATGATTTAAAAGCACACAGAACGTCCAACTCCCTGGTCCGCCACCTCGAAATATGCAACAACCTTCCCGAATGGAGTAAAGTTGAGATTTTACACAAAGGATTAAAAAAGAAGATGAGAAAAACAGTTGAAGCTGCACATATAAATGTCAAAGAAAATAATAACGACAGAGAAGGATTTATATGCCTATCTAAAGCAGCCAGTCTCTTAATAATAAATGCGCTAGAAAAAACCTGACACTCGAAGCTTCACAAGTTCCCCCACTACGGGTATAAATGTTGTGACCAAGATGTTCTGTAACAAGTTCTCTGAGGAAGGTTATAATAACCGAAACGTAAGAACAATAAATGTATTCTTAGCCCATCTTCGTTTACCCTTCCCCACCTATCACTCTCTCATATATATATATATATATATATATATATTGTAACGTAATATTAGATATTACGTCATATGTGTAATTATGTTATAGAATTGTGTTCCTTTGTATTACATAACTATGTTCATATTTCTTGTCTATGTATATATTGTAACAATGTTAAGCAGTAACGCCCGTCCACTATATGTAATCTTGCCTACGTGCGGAGAAAGGTGCGCACTCTTGTAGAACAAACAGACAAGCGAAATCCTGAATAGTTCGGAGCGCACAGATTTGACAGTTACTAAATAAGTAGATTGTTCAAGCGAGTCGAGGGTCTTAAAACTACCCATGTTGACGTGTGTTAACTTACCCTCCTCCCCTCCTTTCGCTCTCCCGCACACTTCACCGGAAGTATCCCGCTTCCGGTCCAATGGTATATAAGCGGTGGAAATCGCTCACTCCTTGTCATTTTCTCACATATTGATCTCTTGATAAAAACTAGAAGTTTAGATTCATGAGACGATTGGTGTGAAGTGATCACCCTTTTTGCCTACATTACGTGTCTGATATACATTGCATTACTTTATACTTATATTTGTACTTATTACTTATTTTGATGCATGTTCCTGATCTCTTTGTACTTAGATAGTACCATATTGTATACGTATCTTGTGTTTCTTATTTGAACGATAATTTCCATATTCTTATAATCGTGTAACGGTCCCATTGACCCTACTGCCCATTCTCTTTTGTGTTGATTGCCTGTAAATATTTTCCATATTAATAATTTCGTTTACTAGTTTTATCGCTAGTTTAATATTCCTTTCCTGGAATTTTCTTTGTTACCTTTACTTCTAGTCTTACGAATTATCTAGGCCCTGACCAGATAGTTCAGTCCTACAGTGGCTTCTAGAAGTGAGCTGGTTCTTAAGCACTTATCCGTTATACGTAACGTCTCTTCACTAACCAGCCCGCCCGTAACAATATATATATGTATATCTATACATACATATATATATATATATATATATATATGTATATCTATACATACATACATATATATATATATATGTGTATATATATATACATACATATATATATATGTATATATATATATATATATACATATATATATATATATATATAGGGATGAGTTGAGTTGAAAGGCTAAACGTATGCTTACAGTCAGGCATGAGAAAATGCATAACAGAAACCCTTTTATACTCCTTAGTAAGTGATCACCAATATATTTTGTTTAATGGCGACTTTTTTGGAGGATTTTATTTGTTTCTAATTAATATATACATTTTAGAAATATAATTGCTATTAGATGCTAATAATTTTGAACTTTAAACTATAGAAAGTTGATGAATGATAGATTTGTGACCTTTGAATTACCATGTATTTATTTTGCGACTTTGTTCATAGTTAATTTGCTTGTCACATGATTCTGCTTTTATTTTTTATTTTTTTTAATTCTGCCTTATGTAGTAGATAAAATAAATCAATTCGTTCCTATTCCATAAGAGTTTCATTGTATTATATGCACCCGACTTTTATAATGATACATTATAAAAAAAAATAAATGGAACAATTATAATTTTTTTTACAAACACGATGACTTACCAATTCTTGCTGTGAATAATTACTCAAAGAAAGAAGTAGATGAAACATTTAAATTATTTATGAATTATGTTTCTATGACATTACTTTTTTTTTTACTTTTAGTATATCATGCCATCCGCATTCAAGAACGAAAAAAGTTGTACAAAAGAAAATCAGCAACAGTATATGAATCTCAAGCTGAATATATGTTACAAAGCAAAAAAAGCCTGCGGCCTGATTATAGAAAAGAGCTGTCTCACACAGACAGATCTACAAAATGTCGAACATTATATATTCTTATTCTTGTACTATTAATTACTGCATTTGCCATAACACACGATATCAAAGTTTCCCATCAACCATTTTTCAATAAAAATTATGGTACATCGGCAGAAGGGAGTTATCTTAGAACGCAACACCATCACCCATAGCAACTCATCAAACATTAACTTGAATCACAAATGTCTATTCTGTACAGAAAGCCTATTAAAAAGAAGTTTATATGAGAGAAGAGATTTGTGATACATTTGAATTAATCCTCCAATCCTGTAATATCATATTAAGATTTTGCTTCCTTTGAAAACAAGATATTTCCAGCTCCCAAGCGGCAACCAACTGGAACTGTATGGAGAGTCTCGTCCAATGTTGACCTGTTCCACTGGATACCCACATATATACTAGGTTTCGGACTCGTTCCTGCCACATCAATCATTACATTCTGAATATAAGCACTGACATATACATAATTATATATATAAACTGTAGATATAAGCTGTATATGTATATATATATATATATATATATATATATATATATATATATATATATACATATATGTGCCTATTCGCCACAAAGCCTCAACATATGTATATGTATATATATATATATATATATATTTATGTATATATATATATATATATATACATATATATATGTGTGTGTGTTTTGTTTGCGCGCGCGCGTGTGTGTGTGTGTGTGTGTGTGTGTGTGTGTGTGTGTGTGTGTGTGTGTGTGTGTGTGTGTGTGTGTGTGTGTGTGTGTGTGTGTGTGTGTGTGTGTGTGTGTGTGTGTGTGTGTGTGTGTGTGTGTGTGTGTGTGTGTGTGTGTGTGTGTGTGTGTGTGTGTGTGTGTGTGTGTGTGTGTGTGTGTGTGTGTGTGTGCGTGCGTGCGTGCGTGTGTGTGTGTGTGCCTGTGTGTATGCCTGTGTGTGTGTGTGTGTGTGTGTGTGTGTGTGTGTGTGTGTGTGTGTGTGTGTGTGTGTGTGTGTGTGTGTGTGTGTGTGTGTGTGTGTGTCAGTTCACAGCATTACCCATAGAACTGTCACATATGAGCTCTGAGCTCTCTCCGGAAAGTTAATAACTGTCGATCACAAGTACAGCACGTTGTCCAAGACCAAGTGAATCACACGTATGGGTCAGAAACATGGAACACATGGGAGGAAGAGAGGAGTAATTTGAATGTGTTTGAGATGAGGTGCCTGAGAAGTATGATAGGGGTTACTAGGCTGGATACAGTGAGAAATGAGGAGGTGAGGAGGACAACAGGAGTAGAAAGGGAGCTGGGAGATTGGGTTGATGAAAGCGTATTGGGATTTTTTGGACACATGGAAAGAATGAGTGAAGAAAAAATAGTAAAAGAGGTGTGCAAGGCAGAGATGGAATGAGTGAACATGAGGGGTCGACCTAGGATGAGATGGATGGATGGGGTAAAAGGGGCATTGGTAAAGAGGCGAATGACTGTTGAGGGAGGACGGGAGAGGACAGAATATAGGGGTAAATGGAGAACGGTTGTGTATGGATGATGTTGTGATGCATGAGAGGGAGTGGGTGGAGGACTGGGGGGTGAGGGGGTATGTATGAAAAATAAATTGACGCGGCCCGAAGGGCTTTCTCCCTGTCTTCTCCTTTTTTCATGAGGGTACGGAGAGGAGGGAGGGGTCGCCGATTTAATGAAGCGGCCTTGCTGTGGATGTGCTGTGTCTTGCGGGCAGTGAACATGATGCAGGGATGACCCGTAATCCAGGAGGTGCTAAGATAAGAGGAGGGAAGAAGGTAGAGTGGAGTGGAGTATGTAGGGGATGGAATGTAGGGGAGTGGTTTCTATGCCTTTGTTTTTTTGGCTATTTACCTTGTGAGGGGGAAATTGCATTTGAGACATGTATATGCATGTATATATATTTATGTGTATGTATATATATATATATATATATATATATATATATATATATATTATTTGTGCATTTACGTATTTGTTCATTTGCTTATTCTTACTTTTGTCACTCGTTAAATATGGTGAAAATGATGATGACTGTGAGGGGACGTGAGGGGAAACGACAAGAGAAGCGAGGGGACGCTGAAGGGGAGAAGACGAAGGGGGATGGTCACGTGCTTGCAGGGAACATCACTAAAGCGGGAAAAGGGAGAGATTTGATAATGAAGGAAGAGGGAAAATATTGCTTTTAAAAAAAGAAGATAGTTTACACAGGAGATAATAAAAAGGTTTGATAAATAAGTGTAAAGCGTATGTGTGATGAAAAAGTGAAAGCTATGTTGAAGTAGAAACAGATGAAAGATAAAATAAAAATAAAGAAGTTTGTATATAAGAAAAGGAGGAAAAGCAGCAGGAATACTGATAAAACCAAAAGATACGATAACGAAGATAAGGAATAAAAAAGATTCAACAGTTAAAGAAAACATTAAACGTTTAATAATGAAACCTAAAAGGTGAGGTGTAGGGATGATTATGATGATGATAAAGGTGATGATGATGATGATGGTGACATTGACGGATATGGTGATATATAGATAGAAAGATAGCCAGATAGATAGATAGATAGATAGATAGATAGATAGATAGATAGATAGATAGATAGATAGATAGATAGATAGATAGATAGATAGATAGATAGATAGATAAATAGATAGATAGATAGATAGATAGATAGATAGATAGATAGATAGATAGATAGATAGATAGATAGATAGATGGATAGATAGATAGATAGATAGATAGATAGATAGATAGATAGATAGATAGATAGATAGATAGATAGATAGATAGATAGATAGATAGATAGATAGATATATAGATAGACAGATAGATATATGGATAGATAGATAGATAGATAGATAGATAGTTATAGGGAGAGAGAGAGAGAGAGAGAGAGAGAGAGAGAGAGAGAGAGAGAGAGAGAGAGAGAGAGAGAGAGAGAGCTAGATTGAGAGCGAGAGAGCTAGACTGAGAGCGAGAGAGACAGAAAAAGGAATGGGAAAGAGAAAGAGAAAGAGAGAACGAAAGTAAAGGGGAAAAAGAGAATGAAAGAGAAAGAGAAAATGAGAATGAAAAAAGAGAAAAGAAACTGACAAAAAACTTAGAAAAAAAATAAAAAAAAAATCTTCGAAGTACGTCGCCAGGGCGACCCTTCTTGTGTCCCAAGAAGTTCTTTCATCTCGCCGAAGTCGTAGCGCGTCAAACAGAGCAACACCAGATGAGTGAGTGGGAGTAAATGTGTGTCACAGGGGCAGCGAACAAGAACCGGGAGAACAAGGCTGGAACCTCCGGAAGCAGGTCAACCAGACCCGCTGGTCATGGAAGAGGAACGGAGGAGGAGGAGGAGGGGGAGAAGGACAAAGAAGAAGGTCAGGAGGTGGAGGAGGAAGTGGAGGAGGAGGTGGAGGAAAGACGTTAGATAAGGAGGAAGAAAAGGAGGAAGAGAAAGAGGAAGAGGGAAAAAAGGACGAGGAAGAGAAGAAGGAGGAAGAGGAGAAGGAAAGGAAGGCAGGAGGTAGAGGAGGAGAAGGAGGAGGCCAAGAGGGAAGAGAAGGACGACTAGGAGTGCTTGGCTCAGTTGAGCTTTGAATAGAAAATCAATTATAGTCCTCAACGAGTCAATGTTCTTCTGACACAGTCAAGGCAATTCCAATCAGCGCTTTAGTAGTTCATAGCTCCATTGAAAGGTCAAGCTGACCTCCTTTGAACTTCAGCTACTGTTTTGCCTTAAGCCAAACAATTTCATTCAGTTCTTGAAGGCTCCCCCCATACCTACATCACTTATTCCGGTCAGAATGTTTTCATCTAGTCAATATTTTAGGGATTTTAGTGACATCTACGTATATGGACCAGAGTCAGGCAACATTCATTTATATCTCAATAAAAGAATATTTAATATTTATGAACTTCAACTATACCTCTGTTCCCTTTCTGTCCTCCTTAACCTCCTTTGCTTGGTTTGACTTGACTTGACTTAATTTGAATTGACTTTGCTACACTTGACTTGGCTTTGATTCCACCTTTTCGGTGCAATATTTTTTCAGGGATAGAAGAGATAGTTAAAGCTGACAACATATATAGAAATGATAATTGGAGGCACTACTGTTATAAAAATGAAAAAAACCTTCGACCTGTTGTCA
>NC_134797.1:7782767-7787767 GCF_046742065.1 Oratosquilla oratoria | reverse complement strand
TGATCCGTAGACTAGCGAGGACGGTCACCTCCTATCAACTGGGACGCGTCCTTTAAGTGCAGCCCCCCAGATGATACGGATTGGTTTGCTTGTTTTCATATTTTGATATATGGCGATAATGCGTCATAATAACCCTACTGCCGAGGACTGATACATCTTCCTTTTAGCTTAGGTAATGTATATGCATATATGCATATATATATATATATATATATATATATATATATATATATATATATATATATATACGAGTATATATACAGTACATATATATATATATATATATGTGTGTGTGTGTGTGTGTGTGTGTGTGTGTGTGTGTGTGTGTGTGTGTATGTATGTATATATATATATATATATATATATATATATATATATATATATATATATATATGACGTTATCATGAAGAGGTGTAAATTTCAAAACCGAGCTCGAGACACCAAAGTGTTAAGACATAATGCTAAGCCCCCTCCCCCTCCCCCTCCCACCTCATCCCTCCATTCTCTCATATTTCCTTCGTCCTTGGGCCTCATTATGGGGAGAGGCTGCCTCTTGGCCTCGCTCTCCTTTGTGTGAGGCCGCAGAGGAGAACCGAGGACGTAAATATTCTGAGAAGGGAAATGATTAGGTGTGTCACGGTGACAAGCAGTTCAGGGATTCGGGGCGATTGGGCCTGACAGGGATTGGGAGTGATTGGGCTTGACAGGGATTGTGATGGGTTTGGGGGTCTTCATAGAAGGATGTAATATTTGCTTATTTGATGGTATTTTTCTTTAGTTAAATGCTTATTCATATTTTGATTCATAGAGTTACTTTGTTGTGTAATTGTTGATCCGTTTATACCTATATCTGTTTGTACATTCATTGGAAATTAATTTGTTTATTTATTAATTCATATGGACGTATATATTTATCTTTTATATTTTCTTTAGTTTAGGTCTAGTTTTATTTATTTATATACTTATCTATTCGTCTTATTCTTGCCGTTTTCATTTTCCTATGTATTTGCGTCTTCAATTTCTTATCAATTTGTATATACGTAGATATCAATTTATATTTTTTCGATTTTCTTTGACTCATTTGATCTTTTTCGTATTTGTTCTTATGTTTATTTATCTGTCTTATTTTTATTTAATTCTTTTTTATTTACTTGTCTATAATTTCTTATTGATATTTGTCTTCAACATTTGTTTGATTACACCTTGTTAGATGCAGTGGATTGCCTAGAATAGACTCAGTAGTTCAAGGACAGAAGATGAGATAGAGGAGTATTGAAGGAGAACAGAGAAGAACCTTCGGGTTAAGGGAAATGATGTTAAAATGATTATACTGATGGTGAAAACAGATATGATGATGGTGACGAATATAGATATGACGATGGTGATAGTGATAGTGACACGAAAAATTATGTTGTCACAAAGGATTACAAAGGCGGAGCATGCCGACAGAAGACCTTTTGCTCCATATCTAGGTCGGATGCAAAAAAAATCATAATAATGATAAAATAATTAATAAAAACTATGATAATATAAATAACAAATAAAATACATAAATAAATGCATAGGTATAGTTAAATAATTATAAACAAACAGGTAAATAGTAAATAATGTTTGTTGTAGACGGAAATGGTGATATCGATGGTTAGGTTAAACAGGAAAAAATTCAAATGGATCCTATGAAACTAAAGTATGTATATATAGAAAACTACACCAAGAAAAATAAAACAAAAAACAAAACTATAGATTTCAAAGATCATAATAAAAATCTATAGAATGCTACAAGAACATATGCAATCAAATCATCATTCACAACAACAACAAAAAAGAAAAGAAAAGAAATAGTAATATTTTTAAGAACAATAACGAAGACATAACTAAGGGAAAAGTACTACAGAGGAAATTTGAATTATATTTTTCAGACACCTTTTTGCAAAATTGTACGCTCATATCTAGCCATTACAGAAATACGCGGATAATATAATTTGAAAAAGGGTGCAACATTTACTATTTTAATTTGTCATGTGTGACTCTATTAATAAGTTCACTTAAAAGACCAAGAGAACTGAAGTGAACAAGGAAGGAAGGAAAAAAGATAAGGCGATGAAGGGGTGGAGAAAATTAAGGGGAGGGTAGGAGGATGGGTGGGAGGGAGGATGAGAGGAATGGGAAACAAGGGGATGAAAATAAATAAAAGGGAACAGAGAAATGAAATATGAATTTAGTATATGAGAAAGAGAAAATTTATATTAGAAAACAAATAAGGGAGGGTGGAATATGTGAACATAAGATAGATAGAAAAAAGTCCTAGAATGTAATGTCAATAGGGAATGGGAAGGAAAGATATACTTACACAGAGGCACGTATATTTGTATATACACATACATACATACATACATACATACATACATACATACATACATACATACATACATACATACATACATACATACATATATACATATATATATATATATATATATGTATATATATATATATTATACGTATATATACATACATATATATATATATATATATATATTATATACGTATGTATATATATAAATATGTGTGTGTGTGTGTGTGTGTGCGTATATATATATATATATATATATATACGTATATATATACGTATATATATATAATGTGATATATGTGTATATATATACATATGTATATATATATATATATGTATATATATATTTATATATATGTATTTAAATATATATATATATATATATATATATATATATATATATATATATATATATATATATATATATAATACTAATGATTCCCGTTCGGAGAAGAATAGGCGAAAGTAAAGAGATCAGCATATTTTGATCATTATCTGTGTTCCTTTTCAGCAGATATTGTACAGAGTGGAGAGAAGCAAGTATCAGTATTACTAAAAATCTGTGGCCCGATCGGTTTTCCCAATCCGTCAGAACCCGGCAAAATGCGGACATGCTGACCCCTGTCCGAGAGTAAAGGTCTATTCGATTTTTTTTTTTTGGCAGGGCCCGACGTGATATCAAGGGACGACTCACACAACCGGGGCCGGAGGGGACGTGTCCCCTTGAGGGATTTCCGGTTTCCGGTCCGATTACAGGAATTCGTTTATTAGTACCAGGGGCTCCCCTGAGAGATTCCAAGGGGTTCCACAGGGACTCCCCAGGAGTTTCCAGAGTGCACCTCAAGGGCTCCACAAGTGCTCCCCTTGATGTTCCAGGGGGTTCTTAATGGGTTTCTCAGGAGTTCCTTGAGGGTTTCACAGAGAATCCCTACAGGGATTCTCCCCCCGGGTGTTTCCAGAGGCTTTCCCGGGGGCTTACGAACGTCTCGCTCTTAGCCAATCAGTCGTCTTCGTTGTCGAGACGTCACCGCTCTTCGCCAATCAGTCGTCTCCGTTTCGTTGACGTTACCACTCTCTTGGCCAAACAGAGGCCAGCGTTTATTCCTAGAAGACGTTACGCAGCCATATTACTATGACAACTAAACCCGGCGATGTCCTCTTTTCGGCGGAACTGCCAGTCCAACCATTTCGACAACAATTTCTTTTTTAGAACATAGATATATGTATGTATGTATGTATGTATGTATGTATGTATGTATGTATGTATGTATGTATGTATGTATGTATGTATGTATGTATGTATGTATGAATGTATGTATGTATGTATGTATGTAGTATGTATGTATGCATGTATGTATGTATGCATGTATGTTTGTATGTATGTATGTATGTATGTATGTATGTATGTATGTATGTATGTATGTATGTATGTATGTATGTATGTATGTATGTATGTATGTATGTATGTATGCATGCGCAATCAAGAAGAGAAGTGAACTTGCAAAGTTGTTAGAGATGGCGTCTTTAATTGTGTGGGACGAAGTCGTAATGGCAAACAAGAATACGTTGACCGCACTCGATATAACGTTGAGGGATATTCTTGAAAATTATAAGTTTATGGGAGGAAAAGTTTTTGTTTGTGCTGGAGATTTCCGACAAATTTTACCCGTTATACGTGGTGGCGGTAAGAACGATGAACTCGAATACTGTATCAAATCGAGTTACATGTGGGGCGATATAACAAAACTGGAATTAACCGAGAACGTACGCCTCAAGAAAAATGATACAAACAACATTAAATTTGCACAAAAATTGTTAGAAATCGGATCACAAAATGACGGGCCTTTGGAACTTGAGGAAGGTTTTGGTGTTCAAGTAAAATCCCGTGAAGAATTGATAAATAGTATCTACGGGGACTTGGAAGACAACCATCTCAACGTTTCATATTTTGAACAACGAGCTATAATATCACCTACAAACGACGATGTTGACAGTGTGAATCTCATGATCTATGACAAATCAAAGGAAAAAGAAGTAATTTATTACAGTACTGATAGAGCAGTGGAAGAAGTGACCGATATTCAAACTTCGGTATTTAATGCCATGATAAGTCCTTCTCTGCCTCCTCATCGACTTCAAGTGAAAATTGGAAGTGTAGTGATGGTTGTTAGAAACATTTGCCCTCCGAAACTGTGCAACGGAACGAGGCTTTTAGTTACTAATCTGAAGAAGAATATTATAGTTGGTAAAATTTTAGGGGGTAGTTATCGCGGTGAACAGGTTATGATCCCTAAAATAACGTAAGAAGCTCAAGACACTCCAGTTAGCTTCAAAAGAAAACAATTTCCAGTCAAATTAAGTTACGCGATGACAATAAACAAGTCACAAGGGCAAACGTTCGAACGGTGTGGAATACTCTTGGATACAGTTCAGTGTTTCGCTCATGGTCAATTCTATGTCACCTGTTCAAGAGTAACGTCGTGGAATTTTTTGTTCGTCTATACTGGCTGGCATAAAGTAAATAAAGAATACCGGTTAAGACCTGCCACGAACTGTGTATATAAAGAACTTTTCTCGGATAGCGTAGTGAACATTCAAGCGTCACCTCCTGCTTCTGCAGTAACAGACGAAGAAACAGAAGAACTTA
>NC_134797.1:7765267-7777767 GCF_046742065.1 Oratosquilla oratoria | reverse complement strand
TCACTGTGTCCATCCTAGTAACCCGTATCATACTTCTCAGGAATTTAATTTCAAACACATTCAAACTCCTTAAGTCTTCCTCTCTTATGTCCCATGTTTCTGCCCCGTACAGTGCTCAAGGCACAATTACTCCATCATACAATCTCCTCTTAGCATCCATTCCCAGATGTCTATTTCTCATTACACTTTTTAATCCCCCAAGGCACGTACTTGTCTCTCTCAATCTACATTCTACCTCCACCCCCACTCCTCCCTTTCCTGCTACATTCGCACCCAAGTATCTAAATCTATTCACTTCCTCCAGTCTCTCTCTCTTAATATTCATTTCTAGTCTGCTGCCACTCTCTCCCCTTGTACATCTTATCACCTTATACTCACATTTATCTTCAACTCCCTTCTTTCACACATCTTCTCAAACTCTGTCATTAACTTCCTCGATCCCTCCTCTGATCCTATTATAAACACGATGTCGTCAACAAAGAACAACTGGCTTATCTCCTACCTTTCTCAATTTTCTCTAACCATCTCCAATCCCTAACCCACTACCATTACATTCACTTCTCGCACCACCCCATCCATGTATAAACTGAACAGACAGGGCGACATAACACATCCCTGGCAAAGTCCCACATTTACCTCAAACCATTCACTTTCTCCATTTCTAATCCTAACACAAGCTCTACAACTCGTAAAAACTCTTGACTACTCCTAACAGCTTTCCTCCTATCCCATATATCTGCAATAACTCCCACATTACCTTCCTGTCTACCCTGTCATAAGCCTTTTCCAAATCCTTAAAAACCCCAAAAACATCATTCCCATTTCCTATAGCTTTCTCGCATATCTGTCTTACCACAAAAATCTGATCTACACAACCCCTACCTGTCCTACACCCACACTGCTCTTCACCAATTACTCCTTCTGTTCCTCTCCTAATCCTCTCAATCAAGACCCTCCCATAAGCCTTCCAAACTATACTTAACAAGCTGATCGCTCTGAAACTACTACACTCACACTTATACCCTTTTCCCTTGTAAAGTGGAACTATACATACACTCCTCCAGTCCTCCGGTACTCTACTCTCTCTTAAACAAACATTAGATAACCTCACCATCCAGTCCACCATCACTATACTTTTTTTTTTCTAATTCCGGCATGGCATCCATTCATTTCATTATTTCTTCTCTAATTCCCTTACATATCATGGTAATTTTCTTGGCGCTTCCCACTGCAACTATCTTTCCCTCCCTATCCTCCTTCACATTTAGCAACTCTCTAAAATACTCTCCCCACCTTCTTTTCACTGCCTTCTCTTCCATTATCATCTCTCCATCTGCACCTATTACCTTTTCTTCTCTACTTGATTCGCCTCCTCTTTCTCTCTTAATTTCTTTCCAAAACATTTTTCATTACTTTCAACATTTTATGTCATACTCTAACCCTATTTCACATCTGCTCTCCTCTTTGCCTCCTTTATTTTATGTTTTGCTTCTCTTCTTTTTAACTTTGTACCTCTCATATGATTCCCTAGTCCTAATATGTAACGAATCTATGAAAGCCTGGTTCTTCTCTTCTACACCCTTCTTTGCTTCCTCATTCCACCACTCACTACCCTTTCTTCTATTTTCTCCCGTCTTCCTTGTTCTATACACCATCTTTACACACCTTATGACTTTCTCCTTGAACCATCCCCAGTCCCACTTCACTCCTAGTTCTACTCTATCTTTAACTCCCTCCCATTCCTCTCTCAGCTTCTTCTTATACTCCTCCTATTCCTTTTCATTTAAGTAGTTCACTCTAAGTACCTCTCTACCTTCTGCCAATTTCCTCTTTCTCCATCTATCCTCCAATCTCAACTTACCTTCAAAATTATCTGATATTCCTCCACTCTCTCCCCTTAGAAGATGTGCATCCTTAACTCTTCCTACTATACTCTTGGTTACCACTCTATAGTCCATTAACGCTCTCTCTACCACCCTTTCATCCACCACCCTCTCTCATGTGTACCTAAGCTATCATGAACTCTCTGTTTAGACACATTTCCACCATCAACTCTCCACTACGATTTTTTCCTGGAACTCCATACTTCCTAATCACTCCGTCTATTGGTTCATTTCCTACTCTAGAATTAAGGTCTCCCAACAACACTACATTGATATTTCTCTCTATTTAATCTATGCACTCATTTAATTCCATCGAAAAAGCCTCCCTTTCCTGTACACTCTTTTTGCTACCAGGCCCATATGCACTTACAAAAACCCACATCTCCCTTCCCAGTTTCATCTTCATCCACATTAACTTTGAAGAAACCTTCTTCCACTCCTCTGCACGCTTATCTATCTCTTCACATACTAGTATAGCCACCCTTTCTCTCCCTCGTCCTCTCTTCACTCCTGAGAACTTCCCAGCTACACTCCCAAATTCACACTCACCCCTCCCTTTCAACTTAGATTCACTCAGTACCAGCACATCCATCTTTCTTCTCACAAACATACTGCCTATTTTTTCCGTTTTATTCCCATGTTTACCACACCCACGCAGATTAAAAGATCCAAATCTTAGGGTACTGGTCGGAAAACTCCTAGCCGCTTTTATGCCTGTACTTTTTTTTTTTTTTTTTTTTTTTTAGGAATTTACCCTTCGGGGCTACAGGGAGAAGGATTCCTAGTCCTATCCCCGTCCCGTTTTTTTTATCGCCTCGTACGACTCAAGTGGGAAGACTTGGTGGCAGCATTCTTTTTCCCCACCACAGGGTAGGCAAGAAAAGGTAATGAATATTCAGAGAAATAGTACAGGATAGTAACAAGAGGTGGGGGGACAGCATAACGGAGGGACAGTCGCAGTATAATAAAAGTGTCATGATTTCCCTATGAACAGAGACTTTCTCTATCACAGACAAATGATGTGTGGCTGTGGTCCGTAGGGGCGCCTCATATAGACCCTAGAGTATCAGCTGCATGCTACTTTGCCAACATAATATGCAGCCAATACCCCAGACGGATAGCCCCTGAAGTTCTGACTATCTGTGTTAGTGATCGCTCAAAATTGAGGAAAGCTTTTTTTTCATAATTTGATGGGATAGGTCAATTACTCTTCTGGGCATATATACTCCGATTATTGACATCTTTAGTAATTGTCCCCAGCTGAAAAAGGGGTAAGAAACCTCGAAATCTGCCGATACTGGTCCAACAGATAAATATTGGAAACTTTTGTTCCACGTTGAACTATGAGGAAAAAGAAAAGCCTTCCGCATTTTTGAGCAATCAACTACACAGATCGTTAGAACGTTTGCGGCTATCCAGTTTAATAAGAATTGTATAAAAGAGAAAAATACTCCAGTAATAGTTTTGATAATAATTATAATAGAACATAGTAATTGACTTATTTATCACTTTATACATCGGTACAGAAGAACAGCCACTTCTCTAATTGCTCTTCTCTCTAACAAGATGGTTTTCCACATGTGACGAATGGACCCGTAGTGGTCAACAAATTCGCACCACACACTGAAAACTAGTTGTACTTAGTATTGAAGCGATCTTCTCCGAGAAGCTAAAGAACAGCAACACATGACGTAGGGGGATACACAGGATAGACCGAGAACCCTTTTACACGATAGAGGTCATCGTGGTATGTTCTTGATCAAGTCAGCAGAAAAAAGGTAAGACTTTGGGTACATCGTCTGAGCGAGAAAAATTAACAAAAGACATTGTACATTCTTTCACGTGTGCAATTTAACGAAGGGAAGACCATCTTGTTTTCCTTTTGTTCAAAAGGAGATAATTGTACAAAAAGAAAAAGAATTGGGAACCCCGGAATGAAAGTTTGTGCGTGATGTTGCCGTTGTAGATTCCTTATGGTAGATACAATTATTTAATATCACAAATGCGAAAACAGTATGATATATTGTCTCCATTTGACCCGGATGCAGAAGAAAAGGCAGGGAACGACGAACTAGGGAGGACCGCAGAGTTCTCAAAGAGAGAAGAGAAAGGGAAAGGAGAGGGAAGACGAGGAAAGGTGGAGGAAAGTAAACGAAAGTGGAGAGAAACGAAAGTTAAAGGAGACAAAGGGGGAAAGAACTAGTGGGCAGGAATGGAGAATAGTTTAAAGGGGAAGGAAAAGGAGGGAAGAGGAGTGACTGAGGGAAAGAAAAGAGGAAAGAATAGGAAGGAAAACAGTAAAGAAAGAAAAAAAGAAGAGGAGAAGGAAGGGGAAAGGAAGGAAAGGGGGAGAATTGAGAGTTATGAAAAGGGAAAGGGAGGAAAGAAAGTTGGAGGGAAGAAAAAAGGAAGAAAAACAAAAACGAGGAGGAGGAAGAGAAAAAGGAAAAGTAGGTGGAAGGAGGGGGAAGAGAAAGAAGTGGAGGGTGAAGAATAAAAGGAGGAGAAGAAGAAGAAAGAGAATTAGAAGAAGTTGGAAGTAAAGATCAACGTAGAATGATAGATAAAGGTTAAGGGAGAAGAGAAAAAGATGGAGATGGAGAAGAGAGAGAATATGAAAAAAAGAAAGAGGAGGAGGAGGAAGAGGAGAAGGGTGAGGATGACAAGAAAGTGACGGAGAAGGCAGAGGAAGAGAACGTAGAGGAGAAAGGATAGTAGAAGGAAGAGAAGGAAAAGAAGGAGGAGGAGTAAAAGGAGAAATACAAGAGGGAAAAGGAAAGGGAATAGGAGGAGGAGGAGGAGGAGGAAAAGTAGTGATAACAGAGATAAGAGAGGTAGGAGGAAAAGACGGTGGAGCAAGAGGAGGAAAAGAAGATGGAAGAAAAGAAAAATGAGAAGGAGGAGAGAAAAATGTCGTGGAAGAGTGACAGGAGGAGGGAGAGGACAAGGACGAGGACAAGAATGAGGAGGACAAAAAAAGAAAGGAAGTTTATGAGGAAGAGGTGATGGTGGAGGAAGAGGAGGAGTATATTCAAGAATACGAGGAAGTGGAGGAGGAGGATAGGAAGACAGAGGAAGAGGGGGGTAAAAAGTGGAAGATGAGGAGGAGGAGGAGGGGAGGGGGGAAGAGGTGGAAGAGGGGAAAGAGGAGGAAGGGGAGAAAGGGGAGGAAGAGGAGGAAGAGGAGGAAGAGGAGGAAGAGGAGGAAGAGGAGGAAGAGGAGGAAGAAGAAATAGAGGGGGTAAGAAAAATGAGGAAGAGGAGAAAGAGGAGGAAGAGGAGAAAGAGGTGGAAGAGGAGGAAGGGGAGGAAGAAGAAATAGAGGAGGTAAAACAAAAAAAGAGGATGAAGATCAGTGAGAGAAGGGGACGGAGGAAAAGGAAAAGGAGGACAAGTAGAAGTAACAGAAGAAAAAAGGAGAGGAGGATGTAGAAAAGAAGACAGAAAACAGTAAAGAGAAGCAAGAAAAAATAGGAGGAAAAGGAGAAAGAGGAAGAGGAAGAGGATTTTGGAGAGGAGGAGGAAGAGAAAGAGAGAAAAAAGAAGGAAAAAATGGAAGAAGGAGGGGGAATAGAGAGAGTATAAGGAGTCAAGGAGGAAAAGAATGTTACATGACTCTAGTCCGTAAAGGTTTTACTAATGACCATACAGTATTATCTGTATCAAAGCTATTCACTTATATCCCACACGGATAGAGAATGAAAATGTGGAGAACCATGAGGAGGAGGAATAGGGAACGAGGTGACAAGGAGAGGACAATGAAAGAAACAAAAAGGAGGGTGAAGAGAAAAGCAGGAGGAGAAGAAGGACGAGGAGGAGGAGCAGGAGGAGGAAGAGGAGTAGGAGGAGGAAGAGGAGAAGAAGGAGGAGGGGAGGAAGAGAAGGTACAGCAGGGTGAGGGTGAGACTTGTAGGAAGACAGAGATGGCGAGGAGGACGAGAAGGAGGGGAAGGAGAAGTAGGTGAAGGGGAGGAAGATAAGGAGTAGGAAGAGAAGGAAGGGGGAGAAGGAAGATTAGGAGGAAGAGGAGGAGGAGGAGAAGGAGGAGGAGGAGGAGGAGGAGAAGGAGGAGGAGGAGGAGGAGGAGGAAAAGGACGAGGAACGGAGGGTGGGGGAGGGGAGGAGGAGAGGGTAAACCACGACGAGGAGAGAGTTCTGCGAGCCGAGGGCAGTCAGTAGCGAAAGGACCATCCTAGCGTGCACTGTGTTCTCCCTCTTCATCGAAAGCTCCAGTCGCGAGTTTAAATCTCTTTGATTGCTGCCGAAGACCCAAGGTTCCTCTTCGTGGGATGCTCCTGGAGACCAGGAGAAGAGTCCAGTGTGATTCTTTCTGGGGTTCTGTACATGAGTTAGTGAGCTGGTGATTGTGGTAAAACTTGGACTAGTCAGGTGTTGTGTTTTGACCATTTGATTCGAAGAAAAAGAAAAGAAAAATTTAAGGAAAATAAGAAAAAGAATTTAGAAACATCTTCGTCTCATTCTAGCATATTATGTATGTGCTCTTTCTGAATTAAATGACCATGGAAATCTTTGTTTATTCCTAGTTATTATCAAATCTAGAATTGTCTGACATACTAATAGCACCAGGAAAACGAAGTTATTTGAAACGTTGCTTCTTCATCTATCTACCGTTTGAATCCATAAGGAAATAGAAATAGATAATGCTAAAAAAATCAGTGAAAATGCAGTCCCAGAAACCGAAGATAGAAAAACGCTAACCAAGTGTGTGCGTGTTTTGTGTTTTTGTTTTTTATTTTTTTATTTTTACTTTTCCTCTTCGTTCTTCAGTTTCTACGAAGTTTCTGAGCTATAACTCAAGCACGTCGTCACCTTCCTGTTCTTTGTTCCTCAATCAAGACCTTTTCCCTTCGGAGGGATCTTTCCCTCGGATTAATAAAATCGCCTGACGACAATAGAATTAACAACTTAAGTTACGAAACTCAGCAAAAGGATTAAATGTCTTATAGGTGCAATCGGAACAACTTTATTGTGAAAACTTGAAGATTTATTCCATCCCTAAATTCACCCAACTCCTCCTGAACTCCCATACTCCCTTTGGTAGTCCTTTTTCCTAATCGTGTTCCTAAAGAGATCTTCCTCAATCGAATTTGTAAAACGATTCTCAATCGAGTTTGCGAAGGAGTAGACGCCACGAGTTCGAGACAATGAGAGAAAGATTTACCATGGACCGGATTTGGTTTAAGCTGCTTCTAGTGGCAATACTCCTACATACTGGTAAGTACTGGTTACCGGTTTGTTGATTGATTGATAGATGTGTAGATGAAAGGGAATTGTCGACGAGTGAGCCAGGTAGATCCATTAAGGGAGGACGAGCCTTTATCAGTATAACGTTTCTCTCATTTGAGGCTAATCAAGTACTTCGTAAAGCTCGAACGAGCAAAACGTGTACCAATAAAGACTTCGCCATCGCTTGGTTTATATAGGTAGTTGAATGGGCAGCTATGATGGAAACAGAATTTAGGAAAGGCGTTTAAATGGTGTGCTTAAACGATTGGGAGTTAATTGACCCCCTTTGCTCAATTGTACTCGTTTAACTTTTGTATGTTTTGTTGTGGGACCAAAAAAGGATTTTTGTTATTGTTCTGGAAGTAAATATGTAAATACGGAAATTATTCCACGTTTTGTAATCATATTGAGGGATAGTTCGGCTCACCACTTTTACCTGAAATTTCCCAATATTTGTTTTTTAATCAATTCTGACAAGGGTTTTCATGATTACCGAATGTCGATTGATCAGCAATTAAAATGATAATCCCCTCTTGAGGACAATCATAATCAGAAAATAAAAAACATTTCCTGCCGTCTTCTTTTTTTCATAAAAAAAAGTTCATGGAATCCGATATGATTTATATGAAGAAAGAAAATTACTTTTCGTTTTATTTCGATATTTCTTGTTGTTTTAGGAATGCTGAGACCGGGCTATTGTCTAGTTGGTTGACAGAATACTATCTTATATTTTTTTCTTCCATCCTTCTTCCCTTCGCTTCCCTTATCTCCTCGCTCTCAGCTTGTGTGTGTTTCCTTCGTGAAAAGCGCCAGGCAAAATGAAATACATAGCCCAAGATATGACAGCATACACATACAGACAGGATCAGTCTCATATGTTGACTCGTAGAGAGAATGACAGGCTATGGACATACAGATACAAACAGAAAAACAGAGGCATAAATGAGAACACACAAATACATACACACACGCACACACACACACACACACACACACACACACACACACACACACACACACACACACACACACACACACACACACACACACACACACACACACACACACACACACACACACACACACACACACACACACACACACACACACACACACGCACACACACACACAAAATACAAGCACACACGCACGCACACACATACACAATACACGCACACATGCACGCACGCACGCACACACACACACACACACACACACACACACACACACACACACACACACACACACACACACACACACACACACACACACACACACACACACACACACACACACACACACACACACACACACACACACACACACACACACGAACGCACGCACACACACACATACACAAACGCACGCACACACGCACGCACACACAACACAGAAACACACACACACACACACACACACACACACACACACACACACACACATAGATACACACAGCTCGTAGTGTAGTTGGTAGAGTTTCCGGCTGCCACTACGGCGAACCGGGTTCGAACCCCTCCCAGGGCTAAAATAATTTCAGTATCGCAGCGCTGTAGATTGTTACTTGAACTTTCGTGGGCGGGGAGTTGGATGTGTGTGTGAGTGTAAAGGTCATAGCATTACCCATAGATCGGTCAGGGAGGGAAATAGCTGTCGATCATGAGTCCAACACGTGATCCAAGACTATGATGAATCACACACACGCACTTACACACAGGCACGCACACACACACACACACACACACACACACACACACACACACACACACACACACACACACACACACACACACACACACACAAACACACACACAGGCACACATACACAAAATAAAGTTGAAAAGATATATGTAGCAATAGAAGGGACATCATACGAATCGGTGAAGCAGCATTCTTTGTGGCGATTGTGCAGTAAGAGGGGTGCCGTAAGGTATCCAACTGAGGCAACGAACTCTGACATCGAGAAAAGTGAATGGGATTATTTCACCTTATTTATTTATTTGTTTTTAAATGTAAATAATAAAAAAGAAGAACAACTGCGACAGACGAAATAATTTAGTAGAAAAAATAAATAGAACGAGTAAAGAAAAACATTAAATCCAGTGTATTCGGCAGAATATGATACTAATTACACCGGGTTATTAAATATTAATATATCTATAAACACACTCAAACTCACGCGTACTCATGCACACACACACACACACACACACACACACACACACACACACACACACACACACACACACACACACACACACACACACACACATACATACATACACACAGCTCGTGGTGTAGTTGGTAGAGTTTCCGGCTGCCACTACGGCGATCCGGGTTCGAACCCCTCCCAGGGCTAAAATAATTTCAGTATCGCAGCGCTGTAGATTGTTACTTGAACTTTCGTGTGTGTGAGTGTAAGGTCATAGCATTACCTATAGATCGGTCAGGGAGGGAAATAGCTGTCGATCATGAGTCCAACACGTGATCCAAGACTATGATGAATCACACGCACATACACACAAGCACGCACACACACACACACACACACACACACACACACACACACACACACACACACACACACATACATACACACAAACACACACACAGGCACACATACACAAAATAAAGTTGAAAAGATATATGTAGCAATAGAAGGGACATCATACGAATCGGTGAAGCAGCATTCTTTGTGGCGATTGTGCAGTAAGAGGGGTGCCGTAAGGTATCCAACTGAGGCAACGAACTCTGACATCGAGAAAAGTGAATGGGATTATTTCACCTTATTTATTTATTTGTTTTTAAATGTAGATAATAAGAAAGAAGAACAACTGCGACAGACGAAATAATTTAGTAGAAAAAATAAATAGAACGAGTAAAGAAAAACATTAAATCCAGTGTATTCGGCAGAATATGAAACTAATTACACCGGGTTATTAAATATCAATATATCTATAAACACACTCAAACTCACGCGTACTCATGCACACACACACACACACACACACACACACACACACACACACACACACACACACACACACACACACACACACACACACAAAAGCATACACAAACGCACACACACGCACACACACACGCACACACACACACACACACACACACACGCACACACACACACACACACACACACACATGTGTGCGTGTATGTATATATATCTATAAGCAAAATCGAGAGATCACGAAGAACAACAACCAATATGGCTCCCAGCCTTGCGGATAAGTCACATAAGGAGAAACTTGAACCAATGGCACTTCTGTTATTAAAGGATCAAACAGAAAGAGGAGATCTGATTGCTGTGGTTAGGTCATTAAAGGTAGTGGACAAAGTTGACAGAGAAGATATCTGTTTACAAAATTATATTGAATAAAATGTCTTTAGTGGGGCTTATCCGTGACATAAGAAAGGTAGAGGGAGGTGTTAATACATATCTACACAAGAATGATAGAGGAAAGGAGGCTGTGTCTTCCTATGCATTGATGCATGGAGCATTCTCTTTCATATAAAGGACTCCAGGATCTTCAAACGGTGTATGTCATGTATAGAGTTAATGATCACTGTATTTTGTATCAGGATTTTCCTTGAGAGTGATCTTTTTTTTTCAAGAAAATAATTTTGGGGCTCTAGTCTGTAGGTCGGGGGGAGAAGTTATCATTTTCATATATGAAGTAGGACGAAGCTTGCAAACTTCTTGTGGGTTTTTAATTCATGACATTTCTTCTCTTCAGTGGATTACGGTCATTTATCGGATGATATAGTTGAAGGTTTCGAAGCTCTTGTAATATATGTTAGGTTCCAATTTGTCTCCGTGGTCGGAAGAATGCATTTCACAGACAGTGATGTCTCTTAAGTTTTTTTTTTTTTTTTTGTAATAATGTAAGTCGAATTCATAAAAAATATGTGGAGTGTTTCTTCGTGGAGGTGATGTTCCGCTGTAAATAGTAGTGCATTTTCTGTCGAGTGACTGCTTGTTTGAACGTTATTCTCAGGGAAGCCGTTGTTTATCAGGACTTGTTGTAGCCTTTGGAGGTCTTGATGAAGAAGAGGTCATGTACAAGAGCGTATGTAAATCCCCTGTTTACATATTAATGTGTGACACTATTCTTGAGTTCTCTGCAGGCTCTTGTCCTTCCGCGTTTACTTAATTCGTATCTTTAGAATACCTAAAATATAGAGTAGTGATAAAGCTGTTAACCTCAGGCTTCAGTGAAATATCAGTAAGGGATAGTAAACCATCAACCAAGTATTCAATAATGAATTGGAGGGGAGAGTGGTTACCAAAAGCCTTATGTAGCTGTAATAGATTTTACTCATCTTTTGTGAATATATCATCTATACAGTATCGATAAAAATATGGATAATTTTCACAGTTTTGTTCAAACTCAATGTATATTATTTTCTTCCTAAGTAGAACACTATCTAACATCTCTATAATTAAGAAAACATCTTCACTTTTTAGTGAAGAGAAGGATACTAATACCCGTTATCATTGTCAGGTCGATAGTTCGTCTAATCAATCTTCTGACTTCAGGTGTAATCAAAACATCATGATACAGATTAGGCTAGAAAATAGGAATAGAATTTTCACATATTATTCTTAACTAATCTATTCGTACATTAGATTTTAATCGGTGGAGAAAAAAGAGACAACTGTAAGTGTCGATATTTCACTGGACATGAATCCTTGACTCTTTGGGATGTGTAGTGGCAGATATCTTTGTAATGAGCAGAGGTGAGGCTAATAGCGGTTAAGCCATCAGGAAACCCGCACAACTAGTTAGCATATGTACAAAAATATACATATGTAATGTGTATGTGTTTACGTGTGTGCATGTGTGTGTGCGTGTGAGTGTGTACTCATATACCAGTATTTCTGTCCTACAATAATGATCTTTAACTTGTAGTATCCCCTCTAATATAGACCAGCTAGAGGAGCTAAATCTAGTTTATGTTTTTTAACTCGGCGTTACACTCATAAATACTCTGAACTTGAATCATCTCTAACGAATGGTCATTTCATATATCTGCTCATCTACTTTGTTGTTATCATCTACAAATATACTGCTCTTTTATCAGCTTATGCTCGTTGAAATACTAGATCACTTGATATATTGTACTTAATTTTTTTTCTAATGGCGCATTTGATAAGAGAATTCATATTTTCCTTTCTTTTTCTTGAATACTGCTTGTCCATTGTTATAATTAATCTACGTTTGTTAACCTTAGTTCCTGAGACCAGAGTACCAATTTCCTCAATTCATCATTGATACACAACATAAACAACGAGTTCGAGCAAGTACTGTCCATTAACCTGCACACCCACAATTCCTGACCAAAATTGCTACCTC
>NC_134797.1:7727767-7752767 GCF_046742065.1 Oratosquilla oratoria | reverse complement strand
ATATATATATATATATATATATATATATATATATATATATATACATATATATACATACATACATATATATATATATGTATATATATATATATATATATATATATGTGTGTGTGTGTGTGTGTGTGTGTGTGTGTGTGTGTGTGTGTGTGTGTGTGTGTGTGTGTGTGTGTGTGTGTGTGTGTGTGTGTGTGTGTGTGTGTGTGTGAGTGGAGGGGTGGTGAGGTAAACACCAGGAACCGTTGGAGTTTTATTGTTAACGTTTCGCCCTGAAAGGAATTCCTCAGAGTGTACACAAACAAATCATTGACAGCTTATATACTCCCAGCATACCCCGTTCCTCCCCGCTTGTATTCGCTCCTCATGCACCTCCGTTCGGCATCACGAAGAACCAAGCTGGCCGTTACTCTCGCCAATTTGACAAATCCATCACGGTGATTGCTACATGGATGTAAATGGATGCTGGCTGCCTCAATTACTTTTCTTCTCTGGTTTGTTAGCCCTTTATGTAGCACCTCTGATCTATCCCAATCTGGTAGGTGGCCAAAGTTGTCAAGATGGACTACTAACGAATTTGAAGTTCTGTGATCTCTGACGTCGCTTTTGTGTTCATAGGTACCTTTTTTATCCCTTTGCTGGTTTCTCCAAAATAACTATCGGTACAGCTGTTCTCTTCTGTTTCGAATTTACCATTGCTCTTATCCCTCACAATCTCTCCTGTGCCGAATGCAATTTTTAACCCTGCCCGGGTGAACAACTTGAGTTGGGGACGGGAAAAATACCACTACTGTCAACCTCACTCTCTCCTCTTTTATCCCCTGTGCTTCTTTTATTTATTCTTAGAATCAAATTATCTGTGACCACCCATCCCCCCAAAAATCTTCCAAGCCCCAATTTATTAATATCTATTATCATAACATCTTTACTAATGCATACAAAAAAGATGAAAAAAATAATAAAAGATATCATCACTAAAAACTGCCACTCAGTCTCTAAACGAGAAGAAAATCCGCGTAGTTGTATTCTACGCCAACCCAAAAAACTAGCTCTTTGGTTATGAAAAACAACCTGAGTAGCAATACTGGGACCATTACTAAAACCAATATAGTATATGAGTTTAGATGTGATAACGAGGACTGTGAAACTCGTAATTCATCCTACATTGGATACACTAGATGTAGTCTCAGTAGGAGAATTTCTATGCACTTACAAAGTGGGGCTATCAAACATCATTTGAGAACATATCATAACCAAACCGCCACCCGTGGGTACTTAGTTAAGAACACTAGAATAATTACAAGTAATAGGGATGCACATAAACTTAAGCTTTTAGAAGCAATGTTCATAAAAGAATATAACCCTATTATAAACATCCAATGTAACATGATATCAAGCATTAGCTTGTGTAACAATGTTCTCGCCCGCACGGCGAACCCTCACCCCTCTCCCCCCAACCAAACCCTTCTGTGTCCACCACACCCTTTGACAATGTGAAGTCGGGTCATAGGTACCTTCTCCCTCCTACTCCCACCCACTCCCTCCATCCTCTCCTCCAACCGACCTCACAACCCCCACCCCAATCCCCCAACCCCTATACCGACGCTGTTAAGACAGGTCACACCCCACTACCCCCTCCCCCTTCACCACCCATACAGGTTAGGCTCTGATACATAAGCTAAAGGCCCTCGCTATCTTTTGTCATTTCTTTAAGTTTTTTATTTTGTAAGTATTGTTTCCCAACACTCTATGTATCTGTATTGGTTTACGATTTTATTCATTGATGTCTATTTTCTTGATTGGTGATTTTTATTCTATTTATACCCATGTTCTTTGTTTCTCTATGTCGGTAATTTATATGTTACAGATTTTCTTGGTGATGTCTCCTTGCAGACGAAACGCTGAGAATTAAATCAATTATTTTGGTAATCTAGTTTATGCCCACCCCCCACATGGCCGAGACCTTGTTAAAAAGCTTGAAAATACCCATATTAAGATTAACAACCTCCTTAATGCTGTCGACTTCAACAACACATGCATATATATATATATATATATATATATATATATATATATATATATATATATATGTGTGTGTGTGTGTGTGTGTGTGTGTGTGTGTGTGTGTGTGTGTGTGTGTGTGTGCGTGCGTGCGTGCTTGCGTGTGTGTGCGTGCGTGCCTGCGCGCGCGCGCGCGCGTGTGTGTGTGTGTGTGTGTGTGTGTGTGTGTGTGTGTGTGTGTGTGTGTGTGTGTGTGTGTGTGTGTGTGTGTGTGTGTGTGTGTGTGTGTGTGTGTGTGTGGAATGGAGGAATGCCTGTATGAGTAGGCTTCCTGTATACTACAAAAGACAAATTTTTTGGACATCTGATCACTAATATATCAAGGAAAGGAATTCTTCCTTCAATTTTCCATTTTACTTTAGATTTAATGTTATGTGCTAAATTATTGAGACTATCAAGAAAAACGTTGGAAGAGCCCCATTTGTCTTCCCAGATAGTGAATACATCATCGACATATCTGAACCAGAACATGTCGGCTGGTTTAATACCAGGTGTACTACGGGAAATAGCAGATTGTTTTAAACAAGATCGTGGTTTACCTAAACAACTTAAACAAGCAGTAGAGACTTTAAGTAACCATACCAATATTATTATTTCTAGAGCAGATAAGGGGGGGAAATTAGTATCTCCAGATCAGTGTGATTATGAAGCCAAAGCCCTTGATTTGTTAGCAGATAAGATAACTTATGAATTACTTACAAAAAATCCCCTCAAGTCCACCGCAGCACAATTAACAAGCAAGCCCGCAAAATAATAGGAGACGACTTATTCAATAAGTTAAAAGTTATTAGCCCTCAGCTATCAAATTTCTATGGTCTCCCTAAACTCCACAAAGAAGGTATTCCCCTTAGACCTATTATATCAAACAAGAACTCTTGCACAAATAAGACCTCTATAGGGCTCACGGGAATTCTTTTACCTTTCGTAGGAAGTTTCTCCAACTCCCATATTAAACATTCTGAGGACTTCATAAATAAAATTAAGAAACAAAAAATCCCAGAACACAGTAAATTGCTTAGTCTCGATTTAGTTTCGCTATTCACAAACATAAATGTAGATGTTCTCAGTTTTTTGGAAACCAAGTTGCAACCGTTTCAAGATAAACTTCCCCTTTCAGTTTCAAAATTGACTAGTTTAACACGTCTTTATATTACCTCCAATGTTTTCTCTTTCAATAACTCTTTTTTTCAGGCAAAAGTACGGTTGCAGCATGGGCTCCACTCTTTCCCCGGTGTTGGCGAATCTATACATGGATTGTTTTGAGTGGCTACTTTTACCTGGTATCAAACCAGCCGACATATTCTGGTTCAGATATGTCGATGATGTATTCACTATCTGGGATGACAAATGGGGCTCTTCCAACGTTTTTCTTGATAGTCTCAATAATTTAGCACATAACATTAAATTTGAATTAGAATGGGAAACTGAAGTAAAAATACCTTTCCTTGATATATTAGTCATCAGATGTCCAGAAAATTTGTCTTTTGTAGTATACAGGAAGCCTACTCATACGGACAGTTTTTTACATGTTTTCACTAATCATCCGGATAATATAAATACAGTGTTGCCTCGGACCTTTATCTAAGAGCTCTTCGGATTTGCAGCCCGGAATTTCTCAACTCAGAAATTGAATCAGTGCGCACTCAATTACTAAAAATAGGCTACTCAGACTGGTTTTTGACAAAAGCCCTCAGCAAAGCCAAAGCCAGTTATTTTAGAAAAAACAATTCCAATACAAAATATATCTGGGAAAAATCAAATATCAAACTCCCTTATAATGAATCTATACATGCCGCATCAAAGTTATTACCTAGTAACCAAATTAATATCACTTTTAGTTACCCAAGTAATATTTAAAAAAAAAGTAGTAAATGTCCATCACAGAACATCTAATAAGGACAACCCCGGAGTATATAAAATACCATGTTTCACCACCCCTTGTCACCACTGTCACCACCGCTGTCGGTTCTCGATCATTACACTTAAATTTGACTTGTAATATCACTCGTCTCAAGGCCCCTTGCCTTCGTTAAGTGAGTTTCCCTAAATATTCAAGTTCCTCTTAAGCAGTAGTCTCACTATTTTCTAGGCCCCGTGCCTAGTTCTCTCGTCCTTTGGGTTAATAAAAGGGTGGTGAATTTTCTTTCTTCTTTCACTGTAATTTCACCTTCTGGTTACACTCAGGATCTCTTTCTCTCGTCTCTACATCGTCTCTCTCGATCGTCTCTCTAGATCGTCTCTCTAGATCGTCTCTTGATCCTCTCTCCTCGAGATCCCGTATCCTACGCTAAGCTACCTTCGTCTGACGTCACTAATTTTTCTAATCCAATCTCCAGTGACTTTTCAAATAAATGTCACTCCTTATGGGCGTGACTTTGAATTCATGCACCAATAGTTTTTTCTCCTTCTCCACCTTGCACCAATCCGGAAAGCCATTCCAATGCCACTAGCAAAATTGTTTTCCTCAGCATTAGTCAAACGAAGCTAACCCGCGCTTACAGAGTTTTGATTACATCATCGATTATAAAACAGTCACCACCGTCGGTGTGTTTACATAGACATAGCGTCACCTCAATGTTATCAAAACAGCAGGCGAGCAGGCAGGCTCATTTACATTCGTACAACTACCGGCCTCTTACACGGCTCGGCAGCTACCCTTGGTCGTCCCGACCAATTTCTTATTTCCCTCTTACAGGGCTTGCTGATATATTTCTAGAATAAGCTAATCTACCTTTGCGTAATTGTTAAGCTACCCTCCAAAATACATCATTCATGCAATAAATTGGGAATAATACATAAACATAATACCTATAAATGTGAATAACATGCATCTCAATATATATAAGGCATTGAATTAAGCGGTTACATGGTTGATTTGCGTTGACAGAGCCAATCTCCGGAATACAACAAAGGCAATCAGTGCTGCCACTAACACTGAAAGTAAGGGTATGATAAGGATTGGTAGTATATGTAAATCATTTGAGGGAGATCTTGACAATGGTCTTCTCTTAATTTTCAAGGGAGGAGAGTTTTCAGGCAATGTGAAGTTGAAGGTTGAAATGTAGGTGTCCTCGGTTAAATGCATTGTATTAAGGGTATTAGAAATGGTGGAAATAGTGTCTGCATGCAATTCGCAGTTATCTTGAATAGAGACAAGACCTTCAACCAAATCCAATTTAGGACTCAACCCGGGACAATTTATTGATACCTTTGTCTTGTTAGGGAAAAACAGGTAATGAGATCCTTGTATGTTACAATGAGGGATCTGGTCTACCAAAATTCGTTGGTAATGACAATTGTTCATAACAGACATATTCCTAACCAGAGAGTTCATGCGAAGCTTCTCGGAACACAAAAGAGATCATGCTTTCTCTTAGATTGTCTACAGAAAGGATGTAATTGATTAGAAAATTCACTATGAGCACTAACTTTCAAATTTGAATGGTTTATCATCTTTTCAAAGATAATAGCAATTAATTTGCAAAACACACTAATCTAGAGTTTGAGTGTCTCTTCTTGTTCAATATTCATATTTTCATATATTATTCTTCAACACACTTCATTTTCAAAGACAGTCTTATTACTTTAAAATGGTCACAATACTCATGTGTGTACTCAGATGAGAGGTCCTTAAGTCCTTAAGGTTCCAAGTCTGACCACAGCAGATCCTAGGTTTTAGGTTTCCATGTATCTGCTTGACACCAAGTTCCAGTTGTTTAGGTCTCCCATCCCAAATACAATACAAATGGTCAATACTATCTGTAAAATACATCAAGATTAATATTCAACTCTTGAAAAATATCATTATAATATTCTCCATATTCTCCAGGGTTATTAATATTTATGCACAAAGTATTACTATAATCATCTTCATAGATCTGCAAGCTAATTTTCCTTATGTCATCTAAATGTCCTATCAATTCTTCTCTTGATTCTAAATGTTTAAGTTTAAACTTGTTTTCACCTGCAGAATCAATTACCCTATATGGGCCAGTGTACCTTGGTGAAAGTTTATTATTGGGTGAGGTTAATTTGACCATTACTAATTCTCCAATTTTCAGTTCTAGTTTATGAGCTATTTTGTGTTGTTGTTCCTTCATCTTTTGTGAATACACCTGCATATGTTTCCTAACTCTTTGGTGAATACTTTGAAGAGTATTTATCCTATTGGATATATAATCATCCATATTATATATGGGGTTTTTGCTCTGCAGTCAACATTTCATATGGCAGAGTTTTGTCCTCCCCAAAAATTATAAAATGAGGTGTATCCCCAGTTGCTACATTAATTTGATTGTTCAGGGTACACTTAACACAAGGAATCCAAGTATCCCAAGTTACACTATGAGGACTTATTAGGGTTCTAAGACATATAATTATCTTTTTGTTTAACCTTTCTACTACTCCATTACTTTGGGGATGGTTAACGAGTATATTGACTTTCTTGATGTGGAATACACTTCATAGATTTTCCAAGATTTTGTTATTAAATTCAGTCCCATTATCTGAAACTAGGATGTTAAGTGTAGTAAAATTACAGATTATCTGATCATAGATTACGGAAGCAATAGTTTCAGCTTTCTTATTGATTATGGGTTGTAATATACAAAATCTTGATAAATAATAAATAGCAACAAATAGGTATTTAAATCCGTTCTCGGACATTGGTAATTCCAATGTATCCATGTGAACTCTTTCCCAAGGTTTCTGTGGAATGGGATAGGTGAGTATAGGAGCAGGTTTTGGTGTATTTCCCTTCACCTTTACACATTTTACACACTTTTCTATATAATCATATATAGTTTTCTTCATTCCTGGCCAAAAGTATTTAAGCTGTGCTTGTCTATAAGTTTTATCCTTTCCAGGATGTGAACTACAATCACTATCATGAAGTAACTTCAATATCTCATTTACCAGAGTTTGTGGTATAACCAACTGATTTACTTGACCTCTAGAAATATCTTTCCCATTTACAAATGTTTTCCTATACAAAATTCCATTAATCAAATGAAATTCCTCTATCTTATACCCCTTTGGTAGCTTTGGGGGATCTCCTCTTGGGTTCATCAAATGCTTGATTATTGAATCACATGTCTCATCATCTCTCTGTTCTCTTATTAGCATTTCTTCATCTAAAGTTACTAATTCTTCTATACTACAAACAAAATTAATCAACCCAGTCCCAGTCATTGGTTGACTAATGTTTCTAGAAAGTGGATCTGCTACATTCCTTCTACCCGGAATATATTCAAATTGAACTTCATAGCACTGAAGTATCGCAAACCATCTAGCAAGTCTGCCTCTAAGATTCTTATGCTTAAATAAGTTCTGAATAGCTGTGTGATCAGTCCAAACTCTGATGGGATACCCTAGTATCATATCCCTAAAACTTTCTAAAGAATAAATTACTGCTAAAGTTTCTCTTTCAGTTATAGAATAGTTTCTCTCCGCACTATTACAAAGTCTGGATGTGTAAGCTATGGGTTTTAAAGTTCCATTTCTCTCTTGCATTAGTATGCCTCCTATGTCACCCGCATCAGTACAAAGAATGAATTTTTTTTCATAGTCGGGAAAAATTAAAATAGGTAAACTCGTGAGTTTATCTTTCAACTTGTCAAAAGCTTGCTGTTGCGCAGGTCCCCACATGAACTTTGAGTCCTTTCTTAACAATGAACTTAGTGGATTAGCAATGTCAGCATAACTTTGAATGAATTTTCTATTTCCTGTTAATCCCAAAAAGCTCCTAACCTTGTCTACATTGGTCGGAACTGGAAAATTCTTGACAGCGTCCACCTTTGAATTTACTGTACTCAGCCCGTGTCTGTCTATCTTATGTCCTAAGTAAATGACACTGTCTTGCAAGAACTTACATTTTTCAAGTTTTACTTTTAACCCAGCTTCTCCTAGTCTTGAGAATATCAAATCTAATTTCTTAAAGTGCTCCACTGCAGTCTGAGAAACTATTAAAATGTCATCTAGAAATACACTGGCAGTGTTTCCTAACAATCCATCTAGAATAGTATTCATTAATCTTATGTAAGTTAATGGACTATTACATAACCCAAATGGCATTCTCTTGAACTCATAATGTCCTGTTGTAGTAGAAAATGCTGTAAACTCTCTTGAATCTTCATGCAATTCTATTTGCCAAAAAGCTGATTTGATATCTATAGTACTAAAATATCTATTCTCAGTTCCCAAACTTCTCAAAATGTCACCGATAATGGGTAATGGTAACCTGTAACGAATGGTGTGCTTATTCAGTTCCCTGTAATCAATAACTGGTCGCATAGTCCCATCAGACTTTGGTACTAAGATCAACGGAAAATTCCACTCACTTTTACTATGTTCAATAATATCCTGTGATAACATTTCAGTGATGAGTTTATCTACTACAGCTAATTTAGAGTGAGGAACTCTGTAGGCTGGTATGTAGATAGGTTGTGTTCCTGGTTTTAACTTAATGTGATGTTTTAAAACAGTTGTTTTGCCTAAGGCGTCCCCCGGCAAAGCAATTGCTTTTTTATGTTTCATAAGCAAAGCAAATAAAGCTTCATTCAACTCAGGGCAATTAGTTGATTGTAATAATTCTTTATATCTATTTCTTAAGTCTATGCCTTCTTGTACTGAACAAATTGATGAAGTTGGTAATTCTATCTCCTCACTATTCTCATTTAAAATCTTAATAGGTTTAGTACACACCTGAATACATCCTATTTGTGTACCTTTCTTTAAAACTATCTCTTTATTCATAGTATTAATTACTAATACTTCTACTCTGTTCTTATTTGTCTTATAAATCCCTGAGTCCCACTTCAATCCTTTAAGTTTAACTGATTCTGGGACTGTAATTACTTCAGAGTCTACATTGATTCCTTTCAAACACACTTCAACCTTATTAATTGACATGGGATGTAACAATGTCGACCTTGTTAATCCGCAATCTGCAATTCTCAAGGCATCTGTGGTTGATAATTTAGTAATCTCTGGGATTTCCTGAACTTCTGAGTTGGGTTCACAAATTGTTTTACTTTCTGTAGGGTTGGACCGCTTGGTCACGCTATCTAGGATAGAAATGTTATCTAAGGATTCATTGATTCCTGTCACTGGTCTTAAGTCTGGTTGATTTAAGAATGGGATTAACTGTGACTTCACTAAAATTCCTAAGTCAGCAGGACAAATGACCATGTTTTCTTTTCTCATAGTTGCAAATCCTATCAATAAATCTCCTGGAAAAACAGACTCTTCTACCACTATCACTGGGATGTACAATTGTTCATTTGTATACAAGGCAACTTCTAGCTCAATCTTACCTAATGTTTTTAACTGATTTCCAGTTACACCTTGCAATGTGTAACGGATTGGTTCCAACATTTTCACTCCTGGGTTCAACTGGTTTAAAACTTTACTAGTAATTACATTAACTACAGACCCTGTATCAATAAAAATTTGAATAGGCTTATTGAACACTTTACCCGCAATGAGAGGTCCTACAGAAGTTTTACCAACAGTAATTATAAGTTTGTCAGTTTCTTTCATCTCCCTTGCATTCCCATATTTAACACAATATCGCCTATCGGTATATATATGGGGAGGTCTGAAATGGTTTATTCTGTGTCTGGGGGTTTTCCTCTTAGCCCTGGGGGTACCCGAAAATTCCGGCACTCATGAGTTCTGTGTCCGATTTTATTATGGTAAATACAGAATGGAGGGTTCCTACATTGATACTCATTGTGACCTTCGTATTTGCAATTTCTGCAAATAATCCCATAAAAACATTCTTGTGCTTTGTGTCCCCATGCATTACAATTAAAACATAGGATTCTGGTATCCCTATCCCTAGATGGACTTCTAGCATGTCGCCTATGTCCTACTTCTGTTTTCTTAAACTCTCTAGAGTTCCTATATTGGCTATGTTGATTTATAGGCATTACATATGGGTTTATTGTTCTGGTCTCACTGTATCCTTGAAGAAGATAATCTACTTCTCCTAAACTGATATTTGATTTTAGATCTTTGTACAGCCTTTCTGCTGTTAAGTCATCAGAATTCTTTGCCAATAAGCTAAATGTAATCAATTTGATTACCTGTGAGATTTTCATCTTCTCACTAGATCTTTCTATCCAGTCTGAATCTTTCAAGATAGAATTCATGTCTTTTGACCATCTATCTAATCTAGCTAAGTACTCTGTGTCAGTTTCACTTGTCCTAACTTCCTTAATCATTTTTACCAATGATCTAATAAAATCCTGATCACATTTGGACATGAAATGTTTAAGAAAGGCTTTCTTGTAATTATCATATTGATTAATTTCTTCCATTTGCTGGAAGTTAATGACAAACCTCGCCCTTCCATGCTCTGGATCTATATTCTCCTTGAGAATCTCAATCTTACGATTCTCATTGGTAATGTTTTTACTAACTATAAGAGTGTCAATGAGGTTCAGGAACTTGTTTACACCATATGTGTTAGACTCTCCTGTGAATTTTGGAATATTTGTATTTGATGTGTGAATTTCGTGTCTCAACACGTTAGAATTCTGAGGGGTACTCATACTAATACCTTGCTTTAGCCTGGCTGCTTGCGATGTCGCTTCGTGATGTCAATGTCTGGTTTGACGTCCTTCTACGGTCTTGTCATTCGTCAACGACGTTGTTCCTCCTCCATCACACACTCTGCCTTGAAGACCGCCTTGTAGATGATGATCACCTTGAAGAATCTTGAAGAATGCTTGTTCCCATCGTAGCAGTTACTTGAAGTTGTAGGTTTCTCTCGTAGTCGTCCTTGGAACAAATACACTCTTGATTTTGGATGTCTCGTTCCCGTAGACTTCTTGTGCCACTTCTCTTCGGAGGTGTTTAACACTCAGTTCGTTCGTCGCACCGCTGTTCACCACTTTCACCACCCCTTGTCACCACTGTCACCACCGCTGTCGGTTCTCGATCATTACACTTAAATTTGACTTGTAATATCACTCGTCTCAAGGCCCCTTGCCTTCGTTAAGTGAGTTTCCCTAAATATTCAAGTTCCTCTTAAGCAGTAGTCTCACTATTTTCTAGGCCCCGTGCCTAGTTCTCTCGTCCTTTGGGTTAATAAAAGGGTGGTGAATTTTCTTTCTTCTTTCACTGTAATTTCACCTTCTGGTTACACTCAGGATCTCTTTCTCTCGTCTCTACATCGTCTCTCTCGATCGTCTCCCTAGATCGTCTCTCTAGATCGTCTCTTGATCCTCTCTCCTCGAGATCCCGTATCCTACGCTAAGCTACCTTCGTCTGACGTCACTAATTTTTCTAATCCAATCTCCAGTGACTTTTCAAATAAATGTCACTCCTTATGGGCGTGACTTTGAATTCATGCACCAATAGTTTTTTCCTCCTTCTCCACCTTGCACCAATCCGGAAAGCCATTCCAATGCCACTAGCAAAATTGTTTACCTCAGCATTAGTCAAACGAAGCTAACCTGCGCTTACAGAGTTTTGATTACATCATCGATTATAAAACAGTCACCACCGTCGGTGTGTTTACATAGACATAGCGTCACCTCAATGTTATCAAAACAGCAGGCGAGCAGGCAGGCTCATTTACATTCGTACAACTACCGGCCTCTTACACCATGTCTCGATTGTGATAAAGTGTACTGGGGACAAACGGGACGTGATATACCTACTATGATCAAAGAACATAAAAATTCATGAAGATACGGTTAAAAAACCTCTGCTGTATTCCTCCATTCTAGTCTTTTAAATCACAGAATTGATTGGAAGAATGCAGATACAGTATACAAATCACACTGTAGTTTCAAAAGAAAACTTATTGGGTCCTCATTAATAAAACAGTTCCCAAATTATAACAGTTCTATAGGCCAATGGTCACCACATACCATTACTAGAATGGCAGTTAATAAATTCATCTCCAGAGGACGAAACGTCCGACCTCACTCAGGGCACGTAACCTGAGGCTTACTGAGCTCCCTATTGTAGCTTCCCCCCCCTGTATATAAGTTTGTGTCTATGTACCCTATAATTGTAACTGCTGAAGAGGACCACAGCTAGTGGTCGAAATATACGATTTACTTTGTATCTCAGCTTATCTTTCTCCGAGGGGGTTTAAGGTATATATATATATATACATATACATATATATATATAATATTTATATATTTATATACATATATATATATATATACATATATATATATATACGAGTATATATACATACACACACACACACACACACACACACACACACACACACACATATATATATATATATATATATATATATATATATATATATATATATATATATACTTCTGTTCACGCAGAAACACAGACACACACACACACACAAGCACGCACACCTGCACAAACACACACACACACACACACACACACACACACACACACACACACACACACACACACACACACACACACACACACGCAAACATACACACACATACACACACATATATATTTATATGTATATATATATATATATATATATATATATATATATATATCAGATAATTTTTATGACTAAAGATGTGCTAACTACTGTGTATTTCAAAAGCAAAAAGTCACATATGATAAATTCATAGATGATTTGGAGATGTGTGGAATTTCATGAGAATAACTTTTTCTCTTTATTCAGATTGGATAAATACATATTTTAGTACTGAGGTTCTTATTCATATATTTCAACATTCTCAATAATATAATCTTGCATTTGGTCAGGCATATAAACAAGAAAAAAAATCCCCTGTATACACGAGCTTTAAGAATACTTGTTTACTTACTTATTCATTTACATTAGTAAAAATGCCGTGAATATTCACTTTTTCTTCAGAATTTTTCTTCTGGTTTTCCCACGTTCTTCAGTCTTTCCTTTTCTTCTTTTCATTAACATTCTTCCATACACTTTCTTCGAAATTCTTGAGCAACTTACTTCTCTTTAAATTTCCTCTTTTTCGTTTATATTTTCTTGGCGAATAAATACCATGCACTTTTTCTCCCCATAATTTTGTACTTTTCCGTCCTTCATTCATTTTTCAAAGATTTCTTGCAGCCTTTTATCAAGGCGGTTCTATCTTAATTGTAAACATTTTCCCATCTGGTTCGGCTACTTTTATTATTTTTTCACTTTCCAACCTTTCCACCATTCTATTTATCTCCGTGTTATACATTTTTTTCTTCCTCGTTTCTTCTCGTTCACGAGCTTGTGTTTTCATTTCTGTAACTGGTTTTCACATGGGAGTAATCTATCATGCTTTTTTCCCCGCATTTTACTATTCTTTTTATGTTCTTCACCTATCTCTCTTCATTCATATTCCCGTTATGTTTTTTTTTTCTTTAACAAAATCTTTATCTAATTTTCTCAGACCTTTTCTTTTGAACTTTATTATTTTTCACTATTTCTGGTTCTAATAATTTCTAAATTCATTTATATTTAGCCAAGAATACTTTGTTTTTAATTCTACCAGAAAGCAATCAACTTCTGTCAAAGTTGTCATCTGTATTCTGTGGCCTTTGTAAAGGGTTTTCAGTGGCAGGTGTTGTGGCCTGACCATAATTCACGTCATAAAAAATACGGCATGAAATTGAATGTCTTACGAATACATATATAGAACCTTTTCTTCTCCTTTACTCACTCTCGTATATCTTCATCTTATTATTTTTTTCCTTCATTTTCATATCAACATTATCTTTTTGCACTTTTTTAACTCTTCGTATTCGAACTTTAATGTCTATTCTGACCCTCAATTTATATGGTGAATATTTTCTGACAATTCATTTACATATATCAAATACGTCTTTTAATTCTATACTCCCTTGCAGCCAATATAACATTTTTACTACCTAACTCCTTTGGTTGTAACATCTTTATTTCTAATCTCTTATTTGTGGTGTTATATCCAAATCTTAGTTTTGCTCGTACTAAGAAATAAATCGTCACATCTGCAATTTTGCTTTCCATTAAAAATACAGAAATTTGTTCAACCTCCCCCAGGAATTATTGTAAGCCAACCTTTCATCAAATTATGTATTTTCTCTCATTATATGTCTCTTTGTAAACTTATGCAATAAGAACTACCTTCTCCTGTTACTTTCCTAGCACTATTTCTCATATCCTCGTTTTCACATGTCTGTGTGTGCAGAGTATTTTTGTTTCCTTTAGCTGTGACCAGCGCTTCTGTTTTTTTGGGAACAATATCACGCCGAAGAGGTGGAACCATAGAGGTGATTAAGAAAAAATATTAGATCCACTAAAGGGATTAGGTTGAAATATTCTACTTTGCATAAACTATTTAACTTTTGTTTTTCTGTTTGCTCTTGTATTTTATGCTTCATTGTTCCATAAGAGGAATGAAGATTTCCAAATACTCTAGCTACCATCCTATATGCAAAATTATTGCTTACCTAACGCATTTGAGTTTCTGGTGAAGAGTCTGGTCAGTATTTTGACCATCGAGCTGGAATTCTCTTCGACCCTTGGTTTTTCTGTACATTTCATAGTCCTGCCATACTAGACATATGACATGTATGAATTCGACGTGAAAATAGTACCTATTCCTTTTTTAACATTTCCTGGTCTCCTTATCACATATACTTTTTGTAGACTTGTTTTCTTGTACAAGACATGTCAGGAACTTTATATGTAATAATACATAATCCTTTGATCTACAAACCACCCAGATCTAGTATGCATTTCTTTTTCTGTCCTCATAAATATATTTTGCCTTCTTTAGAGAGCCCGTATATTACTGTAGAAGACAACCGTTACCGCTAATGAACTGGGAAATTTATGTCTTCATTCGAAATTATGTATTTTCTTGCAATATTAGGAACATTACATACATTGTATTTCTTATCATTTCAGTTTTTACAGCTTTTAATAGGGTAGACACAAGAGACTTTGAATTTGTTAACTTTCATCAGAGAGGCATTTTCTGCTTAATTTTTCCCATAAAATATACAGTTAATGCACGCATGTCAGCATCGAAATGTTGTTCACAAATATAGAAATGATGTAGACTACAGACCATAACAACAGCAACAACTTCCAATGTGCTTTGGACTCTTCCTCCTTTTTTTTATATACAGACCATAACAACGGCAACAACCTCCAGTGGTCTTTGAACTCCCCTCCTTCTTATATACGTGAGCACAACTTCTAATATGCTTTAAACTCCCCCCCCCCTTTTTTTTATACAGACCATACCATAACAACAGCAACAACTTCCAATGGCCTTTGGACTCCATCCCCCTTTTTTATACAGACCATGACGTGAGCAACAACTTCCAATGCGCTTTAGACTCCCCCCCCCCCACTTTTTATACAGACCATAACAACAGCAATAATTTCCAATGGTTTTTGGACCCCTCACCCCCACATTTGTACATACCATAACAACAGCAACAATTTCCAATGGTTCTTGGACCCCCCCCCCTGTCTTTTGTACATACCATAACAACAGCATCAACTTCCAATATGCTTTGGACCCCCCCCCCCTCTTTTTATACAGACCATAACAACAGCAACAATTTTCAATGGTTTTTGGACTCCTCACCCCCACTTTTGTACATACCATAAAAACAGCATCAACTTCCAATGTGCTTTGAACCCTCCCCCCTCTTTTTATACAGACCATAACAACAGCAACAACCTCCAATGGTCTTTGGACTCCCCCCCCTCCCCTCCCCTTTTGAAGTCACGGTGATCTTTAACATTTTGTAAGAGTCAGTCATTTCCATTCTTCCCCACCACTTCCAACGGGAGGTGGCGAATCTCTCTCACCCGACATCTCTCTACCTAATTAAAACTTGGAACGTTTGAAAACGGAGAAGTACCAAGACTCTTCCCTCTTCTTCCAATGTTCGATCTAGGAGTGTCAGGATCTCTTCTTCTGATTTCTTGCAACGGCGAATCAAAAGAATTTTATTTATCTCTCTGGCTATTAATCATTCCGTGGATGTTGACTTACTTAAACTTATACATTATTCATTAAGCGCCCAATACCCAACAAGTCATACAACAGTTCCTAGAATACATTATCTTATGTATCTTAATCATATTTGGCTGAAGCAGGCACTTATTCTCTTTCAATACTTACAATTCCCAAGGTCTTCTTTCTACATACATATACCAAAGGATTTTTCCCCCTTACACGGGGGGTAGCCAAAAAGAAAAAAGCATAGAAATAATTCCCACCCATTCCATTTCCTATATATTCCACTCCCCTCCACCCTTCTCCCTCCTTTCTAATGTAGGTAATAGTATATAAGAATATATATAATTCATGTTCATGTATATAATCACCAGACTAGTATATTTAATGATATACTTGACATGCTGTTTAAAAATTCCTGATGCACACTTCAAAATTAATGTAGTCTGAATCCGAAATTAGCTTAGACAATGAAAAATACTTGAGTTAAATAGATATGCATAGTTAATAGATTTTATTAATATTTAGCTAAAACTACATATATGTGGTTATAGTTAATACAAAAAATGCGTTGGATAAGAGTTCAGAGGATTAGACTGAATATGTGGATAATGAGATTAGTGGAATGCATCATCGGATACTGATGAGAACCACATATGAAAACAGACAGCCATAACAATTCAGGAAATGACTTATGTTACAGTTAGAGAAGAAGCCTGTCTTTTGTCGTGGTTTTCATGTTCTTTATAAGTCTTTCTTTCTATTTCTTATATTTCATATCTTGCTTTCTTTCCATTTATCTTATTATTGTCATTTTCATTGCTTTTTATTTTTTCCTCTTTTAATATATTTTTTATGTTTCTTACATTTGATAACTTTTCTTGTTTTTTGTTTCCTTTCTATTTCTTTTCTAGTTTAATTTTTTCTTGTTTTTTCTTTCTCTTTTTTCTTTTCTTTTTTCTTATATCTCTTTTCTTTTCCTTTATTTCCTCTTCATTCCCATTTTTACCTTTTCTTTTCTTTAACCATTTTTGTTTAATTCCTTTGTCTTCTCCTTTATTTTTTCTGTCTTCCCTTCTTTCTTTCTTTTTTTTCTTTTTTTTTCTTTCTTTCTTTCTTTCTTTCTTTCTTTCTTTCTTCTTTCTTTCTCTCTTCTTTCTTTCTTTCTTTCTTTCTCTTCGCTAATTCATTTATTCATTCATTCATTCATTCTTCTTTTCTTTCTTTTTGTTTTCTATATTTACGTTTCTTTCTTTTTGGGTGATTTCTTTCTCTTTTCTTCCTTCCTGGGAAAACAAGAGGAAGAAGGTGAGGAAGAAAAAGGAGAAGAAGAAGAAGAAGAAGAAGAAGCAGAAGAAGGACGAAGGAAGAGGAAAAAGAAGAAGAAAATAAATAATAAAAAGAAGAGGAAGAAAAAGAAAAGGAAGAAAAAGAAAGAGATGAATTATATCATGTTTATTCTGACAAAAAAAAAAATACTGCTAACTATGTTATCATTCAGGGTTTCAGAAAGAACCAAGAACTTATGCTTATCTTCATCTATGTATCCACAACCCACCCACAAAAATTAATAGTAATAGTAATGATAATAATAATAATAATAATAATAATAATAATAATAATAATAATAATAATAATAATAATAATAATAATAATAATAATAATAATAATAATAATAATAATAATAATAATAATAATAATAATAATAATAATGATAATAATAATAATAGTAATAATAATAGTAATAATAATAATAATAATAATAATAATAATAATAATAATAATAATAATAATAATAATAATAATAATAATAAAATAATAATAATAATAATAATAATAATAACAATAATAATAATGATAATAATAATAATAATGATAATAATAATAATAATAATAATGATGAATAATAATAATAATAATGATAATAATGATAAAATAATTTATTATTATTATTATTATTATTATTATTATTATTATTATTATTATTATTATTATTATTATTATTATTATTATTATTATTATTATTATTATTATTATTATTATTATTATTATTATTATTATTATTATTATTATTATTATTATTATTATTTCATAATACGAATCATTTCATCCATCTGCTTTTGTGGGAAAAAAAGGCAAAAAATTCAATGTGCTCTTCCTTTTCCTTCATTGTGTTTACGTCTTAATTTTTCAAAGCATCTATCAAGAACGTCGTAGTATAATTATTTTTATTTGTTTGTATTCCAGGGTTAAGAATTTTCCCAAAAAGAACTATTTATTTGCTTTCCACTGCAAATAAATATTGTTTTTTCAACTTTCCTCATCCACATGCAATATATATATTTTTAAATCTATATTCAAACAAAACTTCATCCTTTAGTTTCAGACAAATTATATTACATGTTGCCAATTAATATAACAGTTAATTTTTTTCTATAATTTTTCGAGCTATTTTGTTAGGTTTACATTTCCCATCATCCTGATTACTCCGTGTAACACATTTTTGTTCCCCGGTTCTAATTGTCATTTCCTGGTTTGTTATAGCCTATTATATATATATATATATATATATATATATATATATATATATATATATATATATACATGTATATATATATATATATATATATATATATATATATATATATATATATATATATATATATAATTTAATCAGAAGTTCGTGTTTATGACCAGGACTTTGATATTAAAAAAATCCATATTAAAAATAATATTATTTATCAATTCACATAATTAAGTCAACAGAGTTTATATTTATTTCATGACACAATCCTATCAAAATCAAACAAGTAAAAGCAAATGACAAAAACAAAGCAACTTAGACACGATTTTTCATTTTGTTTATCAGTTCACATAATTAAGTCAACAGAGTATATATTTATATCATGACACAAGCTTATCAAAATGAAACAAGCAAATACAATTGGCAACCACAAAGCAACTTAAACACGTCAAAAATGACTCGATTTCCTGGACTTGCGGGTTGCAGTCCAGGTGGCACTCCCGCACCAGCCCCCATATATAGTCCCCATTCATTTTCTTATTGTACTGTAGTTGCTCTGGTACCTCCGCTTTATCTTCTTCCCATCTTGGTGGAATTGCTCTCCTTGTTCTTCTGAGTAAGCGCCCAAGTAGTCCTTGGATTTGTCCAGGTGAGCGTCCAGCATATAAGGTGTAAGGGACATCTTGCATCCCATGGCGCCAAAAGTCTTATCAAATTGTGCACCAGCTGCTGATAGATTTTAGCTATGTGGTTGCCCAGGAAACCCTTGACAACTGCTATGAAACAGTTCCATGTTGTTCCTTTAGTCCTACTGAGGTTATTGGAGAACTGTAAACTCAAGTGCATTCTTTATCTGAGGTCCAACAAAAAATTCCACCATTGATTTTGGCCTCAGATAACTTGGGCAAGAAGTCAATAAGGTACCTAAAAGTGGCTGATTTCTGGTTGAGAGCCTTCACGAACTGCTTCATCAACCCTAACTTATGTGCAGTGGTGGCATGAGCACAATCTTTGGATCAACCAGTGGCTCCTACATAACATTCCGGATCCCAACTACAAATGTATTTGCTACTCCCAGTTCTTCCTGTTGTAGTGGTCAGAGGTGGCTCTGCTGTCCTAAAGGCATGGGAAGCATTGAAATTTGATAAAGTTTCCCTGGAAACCAAGCAGAAAATACACCATCTTAAAGTCTCACACTGTAGTGGTCTTCATTCAGGCATACTGAATGGGCTAGGGACAGCGTCGGGAACTTGTTTCCATTGTGGATGAGGACAGCCTTGAAACTTGTAGTGGAACTGTCTGTGAAGAGCCGCCATTCCTTGGACACAAGCGGCACTCCAATAACGTCAAAAATTTCTGGCAGATCATGAGAGAAGCAGAGGCCATTCCTAAGAGTGTAAAAATCAAAGAAAGGTTCGTGCCGACTTCTCTGATTTGTCACCTGCACCTTGACCAAGTTCTACTGCTTCATCCTGGAGTTGAATAGTTCTGCATTGGACTTGGTCAGACTCGTATTCCTGACCAAGTCATTTACTTCTTTTTGGTGTGGGAACTGAGGAACTTTCTCTGGTACCTCAGGCAGGTAAGCCAAGTCCTCAGCATATATCTGCTCCTCTTCATCAAAATACTTGTACTTCACCTGGAGTAGGTAGCACTGGCACGGGGTATTTGGAGCTGTGGGGAACTGAGGCAATTGATGATGGGCGATCTGGGTGATGTACAGCAGCAGCATTCTTTCCTTTCTGCTGCTTGCTAATATTCACCATGCAAAAAGAGTAGTTTGCGGAATGATCTGTTGGCTCTAGCCAGAGCCTTGGGTTGGAGAATTTCAGGGACCTTTTCTCACCTCGCAGCCGCCCTTCCAGCATCTTCTTATAGTACTCACAAGAGTAGTGAGGGGTCCAGGGCTTTTACCGGTCCCCAACTGGCATCCCGAATTACTTCTGGTAGGCCTCACAAACCTTCACTGACGTTTCCAATGAGAATTTTTTGCCTCTCTTCTTTATACAATTGCCGCATATATAACAGGAGTCAGGGGGTGCCGGCAGTCCCTTGAAGCCATCTGAAAATATTGAAATACTGTATATACAATCAGAAAATATGGATCTTATAGACCTGAAAGTATGAATTATAAACATGTTAGATGAACATACACGTATAAACTAAGTAGAGTAATTCATGCTATAGTCATTCAAATACTAAAAAGAAAAAGTTTTGCAATCACTAAATTGTACCAGTTGCATTCGAAAACATGACATAAATTGCTAGCCTAGAATTTTTACAAGCCCATACTTATAACTAAATAATATATATTTTTTAATATTTAGGACCTAAGTAACAAAAGAAAAAAAAAAGTGATGACAGGCCAGGAAGAGTTTTTATTTATTATTTTTTTACATGGTGTTAGCTGCGACACAGGAACAGGCTCTTGACAATTTATCCTTTTATATAGGAATACAGGACGGCACGGTAGCTGTGTCGACCTTATGAGCAGGTGCTTCTGAGTACAACTATTAGGACCATCTGCGTACTATGTCGCATTCGTTCTCGAAAGCCACGGCCAGGCGGAGAAGAGGCGACAAAAACATCGACCTAAAAAAAAAAAAAAAAAGAAAAGAAAAAAAGTTTCTCACTTCAAACTTTGTGGAAGTACGGCGATGATTGTATATGGACATATATTCTCGTGCTTGATGTCTTGTAAAAAAAAAAAATCTTCGCCACTACAAACAGTTATCTATTTTTCATAATTGATATTCGTTTTGCTATTGAATTTACCTGTGATAACTTAACCATTCTTAATAAGATAAGCATAGTTTATAATTTGTCATTTACAAAAAACGTATTTCAGTGTTCATTTCACAACATACCACCACTTTTATCCAGACAACATGAAAACAATCTATTCCCAGTTCAATATCCAATGAATTAAATTTTTTTACAAAATCCTCTATCAGAAAACTTACATTTTGATATTTGTTTGCTTTGATACCCCGGTTATCCTCTACTTTTCAACATCAAAAACACATATATTATATATATATATATATATATATATATATATATATATACATATATATATATACATATATGTATATATATATATATTTATATATATATAATATATATATATGTATGTATATATATAGATGAAAGTGGAAAAAGAAGTCACGGGTCTAGTTCCGAGTATTTGAGTTTATTCCTGACCGGTTTTGCTTTATGCTTCTTCAGAGGAATGTGACTCTGAGGTGAAGCTGGTGGTATACATAGAAAGAATAGGGCTGCGTTTACTCTTTGGAGGTGGGTTCCGTTTGTTGTTTTTAACACAGTGTACACTAATTTAATTTTTTTGTAATGTAGGTATTTAAACAATTTTTGCAGATGTCAGATGGTCCGGTGTGTGTGAAATGTTGTCCGAGGGTGTAACAATGCAAGAAAAATGAGTGGTGTGAAAGTGTAAAAAAAGAAAAGAAAAAAAAATGTAACAAGATAACTTATAATAAAATAATAACATAGCCAGACGAAATGAAATAGAATAAAATGAAATAAAATAGAATGAAAACAATGTAATAAATTTGAAGTGATGAAACGTCCTATGATATCACCTCGTATTTTGTTGTATGACATAAGATATTATAGTTTAACAAACAAAGAATATTCTAAGAAATATTGATGCAATTTTTCACATGTAATAATATATATTATTATTATCTTATTATATATAATAAAAAAAATTCGAAGTGCTGGTCAGAGATAAGTTATCATCTCTCAAATATTGCACCAAAATTATGAGTGAAATCGATAGACATAAATATGATTTACCATTACATGGACCAAGAAATAATAATGATAAAAAATAGTACAACGAACTAAACCGATCTAAACTGAACTATGAAGCTGTATATTAATCTTTGCTTTAGATAAAGATCATAAATATATTCAAAAGAGTATAAAGAGTATCTACTTATTTGGTTCCTAGTCCTCTAGGTAAATGACTGAATGCAGTATTGAGAGCACCGCTTGCTATAAATAAAGGGCACAAATAAGAGTAAAAGAATATAAAATGCAGCAACTAAATTGGTTCCTAGCCTTTCAGGAAAGATATATCAAGTGACTGAATGCACTGAACACACCATCATTTGAAGAAAGACGAGAATGAGGGAGCAGATCAAATTGACAGAAGAGTTCTTATTGTCTTTGTCGAGAAAGAGTCGTGATATTTTCAGGGCAAATGAAATAAAGATAGATCAATAAAGAAAGATATAGTATTCCCTGGAGATGAAATAAGTACTTAAATTGCTTAGAAGCTAACTTTAACGTAGTTAGATGAATATACTATTTCAAACCTTGGTATGATAGGTGTGTCAGAAGAGACGGAATCTATTTAGACACGATCATATAAAGTCCAGAATATGATTACAAAAAATACTGTTTTTAAGGATTTGCCATGATATGACAATTTTCAATTAACTGGAAATACAAAGAGTGATCAGAAAGTAATAACAACTGGACTCTTGGCAGAGAGACAATGAGGGCTGGGGGGGGTATTGCCAGTCGTGATGTGTTTGCACTTGTCGCCACTTGGGTAAATTTTTCTTTCTTTTTTTCACTGTGTGATTGTGTCAGTGTTGGTTTCGCCCTCTGAACGAAACCATGAATTCCTCAAAAGAAGGCTGCAGGTTGTATACTTTTACTAAGTAAAACCTCTGGGAACAGCAACAGAAATCATAAAGGAATTATTGAAAACTTTCCCGAATCTAGGCCATCACTGGAAGCTGTTTCCCGTTTGATTGGAGTTTTTGGAGCCGGAAAAACTCAACTGGAAGATGGCCATCGGTCTGAATGCCACCGGACATCTGTGACCAAAGCAACAACGGTCCGTGCCCGGGCCATCATTGACGAAGATCCAACTGTTACTCTTTGATTTCTTGGAGATTGGTGTTAGTTATGGGAGCACATATGACATTGTACATGAACACCCTAGAATGGTAACGTGGGGTGAGTTTCTCCAGGGTGAGTGCGGTGATCACGTGATTTACTCGTGATGGAGGGTGGGCGGAGTTTGGCGAGCTCAGTACCTTCAGTGCTCCGTCAAATTTAGTGGAGGAAGTGTGTGCTATCTAGCTCTCTCACTATGTTTTTTCCCGGGATCGCATTTAAGGAGATTTTTTCCCCGGGATACTAACAGCATCATACAGATTGTGGGAGAGCTGAAGGGATGGGCTTCAGCCAGGGCATAGTCAAAGGACCCAAGAACACGCCTACGAAAGAAAAAATCAATATGACCGATATTTTTTTGTTTTTTTTTTGTCAAATTAACCATTAAGTTTTTCAAGAAAAATTCCTCCTTTTATTTTTTATTCGAAAACATAATGCAAAGGATGATTTCATTTAGATTTTGTTTAATAATAGAATAAGAGTTGTATTTTCTTTGTATGCTTTCAAAATAAAATAATTTCCAGCATAAATGTATATTTTAGATTTCAATTCTTCGGAAGAAATTCTCCCGGGTTACCTTTTAGGTTTCGGAAATAGAGGGTTACCATTCTAGGAATGAGGAAGAAAAATGCATGATGAACACTTGATCTGCTAACGGCAGAGCAGAAAAACGAACGGGTGCGGATTTGTCATCCCTGGTTGTTGTCGTCTCTGGTTGGCTGAATTCGAGTCTAATGATCTGAAACGGTTCTCATATGTTAGTACTGGAGATGAGTGTTAGAGCCTTTTCTTCACCACCAGAGACAAGCAGTCCAACATGGTGTAGCTGAGTATTGAGGAGCGTCGACTTTAGATTTTAAGGAAAGGATTTCGCAGTTAAAATTGTTTTTTTTTCGCCATCTTAAGATCTGAAGGAGCAATGTGCCTGGATGTGATGTCTCAACATTCTAATATCACAGTCCACTACTTCACTGACCAGATCCTTCCTCAAGTCCTGGAACATCAGGCCAAATCCGCACCAATCCGCCGACGATCGCGCCTTTTGCTGCCCCATGTTAATGCTGCACCACACAAAGCACGACTGACTGCAGTTCCTGGAGCAAAAGAGGATCACACTTTTTTCCAACCCATCCTACTCAGGTAATCCTGCTCCCTGTGACTTTTGGTTGTTTTCAAAGATCAAGGGTGCAATTGCAAGGAACCACTTCCATCGTATCCATGACCTTACACGAGCAGTCAATTCATAACTACGAAGTATTCAGGCTTCTGAGTACCGTAACAGCTTCATGAAGTAACGTAGGAGGATGGAACGCTGTAAAGAGGCAATAGAAGGGAACTTAAAAGAAATGTAAGCTATAATTTGGGTCTACCTTTGTACTATCAAAATATACGCGATCACTGTCACTACTTTTTGATCACTCCTCGTATGCTTCCTATGGGGTAATGATTTATCAAACGTGATTTTATTTTTAGAGGAAAACAACTTTAGCAAACAATCACCCATGTACTGTGAGGCTCAGAACGCTTGCATCGATCT
>NC_134797.1:7717767-7720267 GCF_046742065.1 Oratosquilla oratoria | reverse complement strand
ATTCTCTTAGTTTTTATACTTCGTCGGGTTGTTATTTTTAGGATTCTTTCAAAGTTCAGTTCTCCGTTTTCAGCAAACATGACATTTCTCGTCACTCTCGCATTTCACCTACCCATGTTATTTCATTTCTTTCGAAGAACCTCAATGAAATATAACAAAAAAACTCTTCTTTATGAGTCTGGAATTCAATTTTATTGTTCTGTTTCTGAGGAACAGAAATTACATGCCTCTACTCCTCTCAAAGAGACACATTTTTTCAAAGTTCAAAAACATATCCTAGCTTTCACGTCAGAGGATTATGTGTTGGTGATCTTCCAATTTATACATATACATGAAAATATCTATTTAGTCAGAACTCTTGTTTAATTCTAAATGTACAATATTTGGAAATATTTTATAGACAAGCTACTGGCGCTATTTTCCTATGCCTCTCACTTACGCTCACTATTCTTGTATCCAGTTCCCCAAATACAACCTCTACATTCTTTGCTTCATATGCGTGATTACATTTCTTCCTCTGTGTAAAAAAAAGTATATCTAAACTTCCCTACACTCCACACTCAAACTATTCTTGTATTCAGCTTCTCAGCTACCACTATTGCAATCCCCATGTTCTCCCCTCTATTACCTTCGTCCTACCTGTGTAAAAGAAAAGGAGGTGAAGTCTTTGTGGAGGGTAAAGTTAACTTTTTCTTTTAAATCCATTCTACTTCCCAGAGTCCCTCACCCACGCTTATTACTCTTGCATCTAGCCCCAATCTCCACCTTTACTTACTTACCTTCTAGCAGCGCAAGAAAACATACAACTGAAATGTTTGAGGAAAGGAAAGTTAATGTATTCTTTCACATTTGTCCTACCTCCCTACGCTCCCTCACCTACGCTTACTATTCTTGCAGTCATTTCCCCCACTACCATAACCAACACTACAACCACCACCTCTTTAGCTTGATTGCTTTCCCCTAGCTATATAAAAACCCGAGAAGCTGAAATATATGTTGAAAGTTAACTCTTTCAAATTCGGTTTAATCCCTTTCCTCTGAGATCCACACCCACGGTTACTATTTCTATATTCAATCTATCCACTGTTACCGGCACCACAACCACTGTCTCTACCTTGCTACAACCACCCCCACAATTACTGTAAAAATCCACCGGTTGAAAATCTCTATTGAGGGGAATTTAACAGTTTGTTTCAAAATCGTTGCACCACCACATGCTTGATATTCTCGCATTCAGTACATTCACTATCATCATCATCATCACCGGGACAGTTATCTCTTCACTTCATCACCTTCCCCCTAACTTGGATAAAAAACGTGGAGCTGAAACCTTTTGGAGGGAAATGAACACATTCTTTCACATTCATTCTACGTTCTTATGCCCTTCACCACGCTTCCTATTCTCGGTTCCCTCACTACCACTACCACTGCCGCAACCACCATCTCCTCTGCTTGATTACCATAGCCCTTAGCTGTGTAAAAATTCGTAGAGCGGAAATCTTTGTGAAGGGAGAGTTAATACTTTGGGCTAAATTTAAGCAGGGTTAAAAGAACAAGGCTTAAAGAATGAGACTTAAGCGCTGCAGTGCGACCACAGTCGTGGTATCAAGTTCCTGCTGCAAGAGATGAAGAAATTAAAATATAAAGACAAAAGAGACAACACTTCCTTCGCAATTTAAAATAGAAGTAATAGAAGACTGCAGACACTTTGGTAACGTCTTTATTAAATTTTTATGTTTCTTCATGCTACGCCAGGAGATTTCATTCGGCTGTAAAAGAATATAGATGTCAAATGTATCATCAACACAACAATAAATTTTATGTATCAATTTACCCTTATATTACATATATCGATTCATTCATATGCCCACTGAATTATCATCAATGTATTTATTTATATACTTATAAGCTAGTGTCAAGAAGAAACAAATCACTATATGTTAAGCTACGAAAACCAACGTTGTGAAACATACTAATAATTATTACAATTCAACTCATAATTTTAATTACGAATATAAACAAATACAATTACGTTCAGAAACTTTTGTATAAACTCAAAGTTTATTTCTGCGTCTTCGGCGACTTGATTCCTTTGGGTGAAAGTGAAATCGGAATTGGGTCTTCGATGGCTTCCGATGGCTTCTTTGGCCTGGGAACATTTTTAAGACACACAGACTTGTGTCTTTGGGAGGGACGAGGGGGGAAGGAGAGGAGGGTGATGATGCTCGTGTTGATGCTGTTGCTATTATTGGTTTTACTAAGGTTTTATCATGGTGATGGTGCTGATGGTGGTTGTGATGAGGGTGAAGATGGTTGTGATAGTAATGGTGAAGATTATGATGATGATGATGTGATGATGATTATAATGATGGTGATGAGAATGATTTTCATTAGGATAACGGTGATAATGGCGATGACTACGAAGATGACGAGATGATAGTGATGACGATGACGACGAGAATGGTAATGGTGTTGACGATAAAGATAATGATGATGATGA
>NC_134797.1:7705267-7707767 GCF_046742065.1 Oratosquilla oratoria | reverse complement strand
TAGCTCACTAGCCTCTGGGTACTTCCCACAACTATTCAAGGCCTCCCACACCATCCTCATTCCTAAACCCCAGAAACCCGCCTCCGCACCCCTTTCATAACGGCCCATCTCCCTTCTGGAGTACTTTGGTAAGGTGTTTGATCACGTCCTATGCCGCCGCCTGACCGTGTACCTAGAGACGGAGAATGTGCTGAGGGATTGCCAATTTGGTTTTCGGCCGGGGCGCGGTACAGACGACGTAATATCCATGATCACTCAATGGGTTCAAAGACCGCCAGACGGTTGTCCTGGTAAGGCCATTTTGGTTTGTAAGGATGTGGAGAAGGCATTCGATATTGTCTGGCATGAAGGCCTTAAGTAAAAATTTTACCACAACTTCGACTTTGCCCTGCCGTTCACAAAGTTACTCTGCAACTACCTGGACGACAGGTCAATAAGAATAAAGTGGCGGGGTTGTCTGTCCCAACCTTTTGTGCCGAAGGCTGGAGTACCGAAAGGGTCAGTCCTTGCCCCCACTCTGTACAATCTATATACGAATGACCTGCCAGAGCCAGCTTATCCACGCAACCAGGCTCTAACTCTTTCGTATGCGGACGACACTAACCACATAAGCAGACATAAAACGCTGCAGGGAGCGTTACACGTAATGCAAAACACCCTAGACGGGGCACACGCGTGGGAGCAACAGTGGCGCATTAAGACCAACGCGTCGAAATGCAATGCTGTATACTTCTGCTGCAAACGAACCAACAGAACAATCACAAACACTCCTCTTAAAATAAACAACACAAACATCCCAGCGAAGGACCATACCCGTGTGCTGGGTAGCACACTTGATAGTGGCCTTACCTGGACCCCACACTTCCGCAAGCAGAGAGCGAAGGCTAGGGCTGTGCTGGATAAGCTAAGACGCTTCAAAATTGCAACACTGAGAACCAAACGTTGATTGTACCTAGCCCTCGTCAGACCGATTCTGTGCCAGTCCCCGGGACTAAGCCAGCTGACATGTCCCACTAATAACTACGAGCATCAGAAGGTTCAGAATGCCGCTGTCCAGTTCATCACGGGTTCGCGATGGAGCGACTTCAGAACCACTGAGTCTCTACACCAAATTTCCAACATCCGTCCACTCAACCAACACAAACACAAACTTCACTCAAGACACCTAGAAAAACTGCACGACAAACACAAACATCTGATACAACATATTACACCTAGACCACACCGTACAGACTGTCAGCTGCGCCCGTCCCACGTGCGGTGTACACAATAAGACGTGTATAACCGTACCTACAAATAATACACCCCTTCACCAGTTTGACTGGTGATAGCCATAATGATGTAATAATAATAGTAATGGTAATAATGATAATAATAATAATAATAATAATAATAATAATAATAATAATAATAATAATAATAATAATAATAATAATAATAATAATAATAATAATAATAATAATAATAATAATAATAATAATAATAATAATAATAATAATAATAATAATAATAATAATAATAATATCGCATGTAGCCCATTAACTGACAGGCTACAAAAATATGCAAACAGCTCAAACCCAACCTGGGGTAAAACAGGAATTCTCATGCCTTACCTGGGGCTAATCAGAAACGCCCTCTACACGCGGGAAGTGAAATCTACTCACCATAAATTACACACACACACCTCTCACGAACATAGCCACGTCCCACGCACAAAAAAACTACACTTACTTTTTCTTCGACTAAAATTCGCTTCCTTTCTAACTTTCTCTTATACTACATCTTCTCATTTCAGTTTACCTCCCACTAAAGATTTTTCCGTTTCTCCACCTTTCTCTCCAACTACGTCTCCTACCACTTTCTAAACTTTCGTTGGTGATATAATCTGCTCTTCCTCCCGGCGTTGACGCCGCCGTCCAAGCTCTCAGTCCAGTTCTCCCGAGCCACGACCACCAACAAGCCCCTAATCGCTCGCAAATCGCCCGGTGGCAATAACCCTCTTTTATGCGCTACTGTCTTTTCATTTTCTTACAGACATTCTTCCCCTCCCACAAAAAACGATCCCGCGCAAGCGGGTGGTCTTTCCTAGGAATCCAGAATCCAGACACTCTAGCCACTGATGAAGCACTAAGTAGTGTGAAAACGCGTTCTGGCCAGTTATTCACTTTGGTAAAGCCATGCCCAAAGTAATATACAAAACAATGTCATATGGTGACATTATAAGACAACTTCTCGTGGAAGGGAAAAAGGTTCTCAGAGAAAGAGAAAAGGCAGATAAAAAACTCTGCAATAATAATCTTGCCATTAAATATAACCATATACATATTTATATATATATATATATATATATATATATATATATATATATATATATATACATATACATATGTGTATATATATATGTATATATATATATATATATATATATACATATATATACTGTATATATATATATATATATATATATATATATATATATATATATATATAACAAAAATAT
>NC_134797.1:7697767-7700267 GCF_046742065.1 Oratosquilla oratoria | reverse complement strand
AATCTATCTTCATCAACTCTCTGGTATCTACAATATGTATATCTGCTACTGCTGCCGCCTGGTAGTTTTATTAAGACAAACCCGACGCACAAAGGCGGTTATGAATTCATTACACCTCCGTTAAAAAGTTAAAATAACCTGGGATTGAAAAGCTTCGAGTTAAACTTGATTAAGACTGAAGAATTTATGGATATAAATGAATGCGAACGGCGTGAATTGGAATTTATTAGATCGCTTTTTAATTTCAGAAATGGAGTTTAATTGAAGTGAAATATTTGAACTATCTCCTTACCGAAAGAGAAGAGACGAGAATGATGAGAAAATATATATATATATAAAACAGGAGAGATAAGAGCGGCAAAGGGATTCTGAGAATGATAGAGAAAATAAAGAGATGATAATATGAAAAGAGGCTTAGGTATTGCATGTAACTAAGAGAGAGAACAAGAGAAAGAGAGAAAGCATAAGACAAAAGAATGAATATTCAGAGAAGGAAGAGAAAAATTAGATTTTTTTTTTTTTAGCTACAACAGAGAAAAGAATCTGGTGAGAATTAAGAGTAAATAAAAGATGAGATAAAAGATAGAATTAAAAGTTGGTGAGAAAACAACAAAGTTTGAGTTGAGTGAAAAGAAAGAAAGATTACCCCGAAAAGATGTAGGTAGGAAGCTGTTTGTCCATGTGTGTCTGTGTGTGTGTGTGTGTGTGTGTGTGTGTGTGTGTGTGTGTGTGTGTGTGTGTGTGTGTGTGTGTGTGTGTGTGTGTGTGTGTGTGTGTGTGTGTGTGTGTGTGTGTGTGTGTGTGTGTGTGTGTGTGTGTATGTGTGTGATTGTGTGTGTGTGTGTGTGTGTGTGTGTGTGTGTGTGTGTGTGTGTGTGTGTGTGTGTGTGTGTGTGTGTGTGTGTGTGTGTGTGTGTGTGTGTGTGTGTGTGTGTGTGTGTGTGTGTGTGTGTGTGTGTGTGTGTGTGTGTGTGTGTGTGTGTGTGTGTGTGTGTGTGTGTGTGTGTGTGTGTGTGTGTGTGTGTGTGATTCACCATGGTGATTCACCATGGTCTTGGATCACGTGTTGGACTCGTGATCGACAGCTATTTCCCTCCCGGAAGAGAGCTCAGAGCTCATATATGACCGATCTATGAGAAATGATGACCTTACACGCACACACACACACACACACCCAACTCCCCGCCCACCAGAGTTGGAGTAACGATTCGCATTACAGCGATACTGAAATCATTTCAACCCTGGGGCAGATTCGAACCCATGCCGCCGTGGAGGAGGCTGTGAACGATACCACTGCGCCATCGACTCGTGTGCGCTCGTATAAGTGCATATCTATCTGTAATGAAAAAAATCGAGCCTAGAATTTTGCAATACTGTCGAAATATATGAGAAAAATTATTGTCGAGAAGATATTGAAATTATTAGATAAGAAAAAATAGATGAAGATAGAGTCATTAGAAGCAAGGGAGATTAAAATGTTGATTGGGAAGGCGGGATTGTGTCGAGCGATTTGGATTGGTTCTGTTGATGAGAGATGTGACGATAACAACGTTCAAATGGATTTGTAAGCCACATTTGCGAATCTTGTCATTTTCCTGAGCGAGTAGTCAACAATGATGAGTCAAAATACAATTGTGAGATTGTGAAGAAGTGTAACAGTGTTGTAATGGTGAATTTGGAAAGCTGTTACCTATGTCCTATGCACTGGTACGAGTCACTGCCGGGAATCGGAATCGAATACGAGACTGATTATGCAATTAGCGTAACAGTAGAAAAAAAAAATGAGGTATCAACTCAGATAAACATGGAAGCATGAGAGAAACAAACATAAAAGTAATAAAAACAAACACATTTGACAAAAACATAAAAAATCCAAACGCCGTACAATCGAGAAAAAAATGAAAAATGAAAAAAAGTGTAGAGTCACAGAAGAAAAATCGACGTTTGAATACTTTTACGACTGAACGATGAACTGAAACCCCTTCCATGCATTCCGAAAGGCTCTTTCTCAATATTTTGTCCATTTTCAGTATGATTCGTACATACCAATGTCCTGTTGGAAAAGGGATTTTGATCATATTTATGGGAAGTTTCCAGGACTGTCCCCTGTGGGACTCCACTTGTTGGACTCCTTGTGGTGATAAAAAAGGGAGTCACAGAGTTAGTAAAAGAGATACTTAAGACAAAAAAAAAATAGTACAAGTTCAGGGAAATCATCATTCTTTGTTGAAGGGAAATTCGCTTCATATGCCAAGTGATTCTGGTCCGTAGGGGTGCCACTAAAGTTCCTCGAATATAATTTGTATGAGTCATACAATCACCTTCTCATGCGAGGTTTCAGGACATTTGAAAGTACGTTAGCCTGCCGCCAGGTGAGAGAGACACTCTTCACACTTGAAGAATCAATCCCTTCAACGCAAATAACTGTTTTGTAATTTATTCTAATTCTCCGCTAGAAAAAAAAAATTGCTTATGCAAGGGGAATTTTAAAGCTCTTCAA
>NC_134797.1:7675267-7680267 GCF_046742065.1 Oratosquilla oratoria | reverse complement strand
GTGTGTGTGTGTGTGTGTGTGTGTGTGTGTGTGTGTGTGTGTGTGTGTGTGTGTGTGTGTGTGTGTGTGTGTGTGTGTGTGTGTGTGTGTGTGTGTGTGTGTGTGTGTGCGTGTGTGTGCGTGTGTGCGTGTGTGAGTGTGTATGTATGTGTGTTTATGTGTGTGTGTGTGTGTGTGTGTGTGTGTGTGTGTGTGTGTGTGTGTGTGTGTGTGTGTGTGTGTGTGTGTGTGTGTGTGTGTGTGTGTGTGTGTGTGTGTGTGTGTGTGTGTGTGTGTGTGTGTGTGTGTGTGTGTGTGTGTGTATGTGTGTGTGTGTGTGTGTGTGTGTGTGTGTGCGCGTGCGTGCGTGTGTGTGTGTGTATGTGTGTGTGTGTGTGTGTGTGTGTGTGTGTGTGTGTGTGTGTGTGTGTGTGTGTGTGTGTGTGTCTCTGTGTGTGTGTGTGTGTGTGTGTGTGTGTGTGTGTGTGTGTGTGTGTGTGTGTGTGTGTGTGTGTGTGTATGTGTGTGTGTGTGTGTGTGTGTGTGTGTGTGTGTGTGTGTGTGTGTGTGTGTGTGTGTGTGTGTGTGTGTGTGTGTGTGTGTGTGTGTGTGTGTTCACTTGGTGTTTGGATCACGTGTTGGACTCGTGATCGACAGCTATTTCCCTCCTGGAAGAGAGCTCAGAACTCGTAGGTCCGATCTATGGGTAATGCTATGACCTTGCACACACACACACACCCAACTCCCCGCCCACGAGAGTCAGAGTAACGACCCGAGGCACAGTGATACCGAAATAATTTCGGCCCTGGGCAGGATTCGAACTGGGTACTGGGAGCACTTCTACTTCCCAGTTCAGCGCTCTACCAACTGTGCCACCGTGTGTATATATATATGTGTGTGTGTGTGTGTGTGTGTGTGTGTGTGTGTGTGTGTGTGTGTGTGTGTGTGTGTGTGTGTGTGTGTGTGTGTGTGTGTGTGTGTGTGTGTGTGTGTGTGTGTGTGTGTGTGTGCGTTTTTTATCTTTCCGCATCCAGTTTATTCATAAAGTCATGTATAATTTTAGCACTCACTGTTTCCTCTTTCAGTCTGTTCCAAATATATATTACTCTATGTGGAGAGCTATTCTTTTTGAGATCTCTTCTGTAACTGTCCTTCTTAAGTTTCTTCTCGTGACCTCTTAAAGCTCTTCTGTCCCATTTTAGTATGTCATCCCTATCAAGAATTTCAATCTCTTTCATGATTCTGTAAATGGTTATCAAGTCACCTCTTTCCCTTCTTTGTTCTAGGGCTGGTTATTTTAGTTTGTCCAATCTTTGTTCGTATGTCAAATTGCAAACTGTTGGTGCCATCTTTGTCGTTGGTCTTTGAATTCTTTCTAGCTTCTTTATATTTTTTAGGTACTAGGTATCCATATAGATGCTGCGTATTCCAATTTTGGTCTTATCAGTGTAACTAATATTTTCTTTGCCATCTCTTCATTCATGTAGTCAAAAGCCACTTCCATTGATCTTAATAAGTTGATAGTTTCTCCGACTAATTTGTTGACATGTGTGTCTGGTGTCATGTCGTTAGAGATAGTTACTCCAAGTTCCTTTTCTGAGTTTACATTTTTTACTTCCTTTGTACCAATCTTATATCTACCTGAGATTCTATTTTTGTTTTTTTCCAAATTCCATTATACTGCATTTCTAAATGTTGAAGTTCACTTTGCACTTCTGAATTCATTTCCAGACTTTGTCTAGGTCTTCTTGAAAAGATTTGCAATCTTCCTCTGTACTTATTCTCTTTTATAGTTTCGCATCATTTGCAAAGAAGTTCATATAACATTCCACGCCTTCATTCATATCATTTACATAAATAGCAAACATTACCCTAGCCAATACAGAGCCTTGGGGGACTCCAATTATCATATAATCCCAATTTAAGCTTTTATCTCTAAGTACCGCTCTCAATTTTCTTCCATTCAAGAAATCTTTCATCCATTCCAATGATATTCCTTATATTCAACCTATTGTTTCAATTTTTCTTAGTAGTTTTTTGTGTGGTACTTTGTCAAAAGCCTTTTGTAAGTCCAAGAAAGCACAATCTGCCTATCCGTTTCTTTCTTGTATTATTTCTATTAATCTTGAATAAAAGCATATTAAGTTTGTACTACATGATCTTCCACTTCTAAATCCAAGTTGTTTACGGTTTAGTATATTTTTCTTTTCCAAGTGTCTAGTTAATTTATCTTTGATAACTTTCTTGCCTATTTTTGCAATCGTGCTTGTAAGGGATACTGGTCTATAATTTGTTGGATTTTCTTTGTCTCCTCTTTTATATATTGGTACAATACTTGCATTTATCCAATCCTGTGGTACTTATCCTTTTTTGAGTGAGAAGTCAATTATCTTGTGTATTTTGTCTGTAAGTTCATCTATACATTCTTTCAGTATCCAGTTCGCTATTCCATCGGGCCCATATGACTTTCTGACACCAAGATTCTTGATTTGGTCCCTTATTTCTTTCTGTGTCACCTATATTTTTTTTTGTTTTTGTTTTAGGGAATCCTTCTCGCTGTCCTTCAACTCAAATTTGTGAGCTTTTAATTGTAAATAGAGACCTAAAATGCCTGGTCATTACTTCAGCCATTTCTACATCTTCTGTATATTCTTTGTTTCCTTCACGCAGTTTCACTATTTCATGTTTACCTTTTAGTTTGTCATTTACATATATGTAAAATAGTTTGAGTTGGTCTTTGCAATTGTCTAGTATATCTTTTTCGTAATTTCTTTTTTCCTCTCTATGTATATCAGCATATTCATTTCTCAGTTTGATGTATGATTGCGATTTGGTATATATATATTTTTTTCCGTCTTATCCAGGCTTTATCTCTTCTATCTTTATCATTACTACACTTTTTGTTTTACCAACACTTTATGTAAACCCTTTTTTGTTCCCTCCTTGTATTTTTCTTAGATATGTTTCATTTCTCTTCCATCTTTGTTCCATTTTTTGAACATTTTTCCCAGCTAATGTTTTGAAAAAAATTCCTAAGTTTTACAAAGTCATTTTCGTTGTACATTAATCTTCCTTCTCTGTGCTTCTCATTTCTTCTCACTTCATTTTGTTCCTTGAGTTCGAACTCTATTATTATGTGGTCACTCTTCCCCATTGGTGTCTTATAATTTATTTTATCCATAATTTCAGGCTCAGAAACGAATATCAAGTCTAGTTTCGATGGTTCTTCATTGTTTCAATATCTGGTGTTTTCCCCGATCCATTGAGTCAATGTATAACACTGGCCTGCGTTTAATTTTTTTTTTTTTTTTTTTTTTTGCAAAGGTCAAAGGTTTTTCAAGTGATTTATGGTTTTTTGGTGCGCTGAATCCAAAAATGCCATCCGTTTCCTTGGATCAGGTCTAGTTTTTGAGATATGAGAAGTGCGACTTTTGGGCCTTGTATAGTACTAAGTATAAGGAAAACGAGGCTGCAGGTATAGCCTATTCTTATTTTTTTTTGCATAAAAATTATACTGTAGCACCCTGAAACTGATACTGAAACCTAATGATGTTTTTGTTTACTTTCAGGAAACTGAAACCGAAACTGAAACTGAAACTGCATTGATTACATTGACAAACTGCATTGACAACACTGAAACTGAAAATCGTTTAGAAAAGTGTGATCTCCAATCAATGTGACTGATTTTATAAGAATCTGTGGTTTTTACAAGAATCTGTGCTTCTTGTGTTTCTATTTTGGACACGTATCTTAGATTGACAGAAAATGGAACGCAAATGCACAAATCATCCTGATAGGTTCTGCTACATATGTGGTAATGTGATTCTTCCTCGTCGACTAGCAAATATAACTGATTTTGTGAAGAAGGCATATCATGCTTACTTTGGAGTTAAGCTTGGGGACCAGGACAAGCCATTTGCACCCCATGTTAGCTGCATAACATGTGTCGAGAACTTACGTGATTGGAGAAATAAAAAAGGAAGAGTATGCCATTCGCTGTTCCAATGGTTTGGAGAGAGGGTAAAGATCATGTGTCAGACTGCTATTTCTGCATGACTAATCTTAAAGGAGTCAACCGCAAGAACAAGCATTGTATTCAGTATCCTAATGTTCCGTCTGCCATACGACCAGTCCCTCATGGTCCAGGCCTGCCCGTTCCCGAGCCAGATGTTGCAATGGAATCTAGCTCTGAATCGGAATCTGATAACGCACTAGACAGTGGAGAATACATGCCAGAAGAGAATGACCGGCCAGTGCCTCTAACACAAGCAGATCTCAATGACCTGACACGGGATCTAAACCTATCAAAGGAATCAGCACAGCTTCTGGGTTCTCGTCTTCGTGAGAAAAATTTGCTAGCACCTGAGACAACATTATTTTGGTACCGAGAGCGTGAAAAAGAATTTAGACAGTTCTTCACAACCCAGAAGGACTCGTCATTAGTTTACTGCAACAACATTGCTGGTTTGATTCAATCAATGGGGCTGGACTATGTTGCTACTGAATGGAGACTGTTTATCGACTCTTCCAGCAGAAGTCTCAAGGCAGTCCTCCTTCACAACGGAAATAAATACTCTTCAATTCCAATCGGTCATTCGGTGCAAATGAAAGAAACTCATGACAACATGGATCAGCTACTGTCTGCTCTGAACTACAATGACCATGGTTGGTTGGTCTGTGGAGATCTTAAGGTAGTTGGATTGGTTTTGGGACTACAGGGTGGGTACACAAAGTATCCATGCTTTTTGTGTTTGTGGGATAGTCGGGCTGATGATTAACATTTTGTCAGACAAGAATGGCCACCACGACAACGTTTGGAACCTGGTTCACACAATGTTCAGGCTCGTGCTCTTGTTGAACCAAACAAGGTCTTACTCCCACCTTTACATATCAAACTGGGACTGATGAAGAACTTTGTGAAGGCAATGGACAAGGACGGCATGGGATTTACTTTTCTTCAGCAGAAGTTTCCTCGGATCAGTCTGGAAAAGCTTAAGGCTGGCATCTTTGATGGGCCTCAG
>NC_134797.1:7665267-7667767 GCF_046742065.1 Oratosquilla oratoria | reverse complement strand
GTGTATGTACTATACATGTTTTACTTCCTTTTTGTGGGTGCTCGGTCCCTTAATCGAAGCGATCGTATTGCGCTCGTAAAGGTTCTGGTCCCCTTTTAAGGGCGATCGTTTTCAAAGGCCAAGCTTGATTTTTAGACGTAAATTCGGTCCAGCCATAGAAATATCTTTGTTTACGAACCAGTCTAATAGCCCAGCCTGTGTACTGACCATATTCTTTTTTATTTCTTTTCCGACGTAAACCTATATATCAGTGATTTTTTGGGGTGGGCGGGGGGCCTGGGTCCTTCCTTCCTATAGAGTTTGCCATTCAGAGTCTAGATCCCCCCTCCTCTCTCCCCCCCCAAAAGAAAAGAAAAGAAAAGAAAAGATAAATAGATAATGATGATAATAATAATAATAATAATAATAATAATAATAATAATAATAATAATAATAATAATAATAATAATAATAATAATAATAATAATAATAATAATAATAATAATAATAATAATAATAATAATAATAATAATAATAATAATAATAATAATATTAATAATAATAATAATAATAATAATAATAATAATAATAATAATAATAATAATAATAATAATAATAATATAAAAATAATAATAATAATAATAATAATAATATAAAAATAATAATAATAATAATAATAATAATAATAATAATAATAATAATAATAATAATAATAATAATAATAATAATAATAATAATAATAATAATAATAATAATAATAATAATAATAATAATAATAATAATAATAATAATAATAATAATAATTAATAAGAGGGGTTTGTGAAAAGAAGCCCCTTCCGAAGACCAAAATCAGTTTTACACTATACGCTCGGACCTCCAATACATGTAAGACTTGTCTTTGGTTGTTGGGTTTAAATGTTGTCTCTTTTGTATGAAACGAAATTTAAATCGTCATATGGTTCAACATATTGCATTTTTCTAACTCTTACTAGAATAAAACAAACAAAGGATTCTTTCACAAAATGACTTACGGTTTGTATGTGATACTTAAAACTAAGAAAACTTTTTTCAATTCTCATTCTGATAACCAGATGATTTTATTTAGTTTTGAGAAGATCCCTAATATAATATCTAAGATTCACTTGTTTATTCTTCTCTCTACTCTTGGTCTCTCTTCTTCTCGGTATTCTTCTCTACCTTCCGTTTCCTCTTCACCTCTTCTCATTTTCTTTCTCTTCCTCTCTCATTGCCTTATTTTCTTTATTTTATTTTATTTCTTGTTGTAAGGTCTTGGTTAGTGTTCCTTCTCACCATATTCATATATATCATTCATCTTTCGCTTCATCTAAGTTGATCTTTATCTCTCCTATTCTATAAGATCACCTTTAACTTATCTATCTTTGATAAGTATTTTAGACAAATTATTTGGATGATGGAGAACATAAACACAGGGGAAGGCTCGGAACCCTAAACACTCTAACGTTTCGTTCGCGTAGAATTTCTTCTATCTTTAATTTTTTTTTTCTGTTTCATTTATTTTCTATCTCGCCCATTTTCTCTTTCTATCTCTCCAACTGTTTCTTTCCATACCTTCTAATTCCTAAGTATTTTGTCTCTCTTATTTTCAAAGTCTCTCATTTTCTTTCTTGTTTCTTAAATATATCTTTTTATTTAATTTTCAAAGTCTCAGTTTCTTTCTTGTTTCTTAAATCTCTTTTTATTTAATTTTCAGTCTCTCAGTTTCTTTCTTGTTTCTTAAATCTCTTTTTATTTAATTTTCAAAGTCTCTCAGTTCCTTTTTTGTTTCTTAAATATCTTTTTATTTAATTTTCAAAGTCTCTCAGTTTCTTTTTTGTTTCTTAAATATCTTTTTATTTAATTTTCAAAGTCTCTCAGTTTCTTTTTTGTTTCTTAAATATCTTTTTATTTCTTCTATCATTTGAGGTGCCAAGATGGGAGGGAAGGAGGAGGGTGGAGGGGAGTGGAATATATAGGAAATGGAATGGGTGGGAGTGGTTTCTATGCCTTCTTTTTGGCTACCCTCCGTGTAAGGGGGAAAAAGCCTTTGGTATATATATGTATGTATCCATTGAATAGATTTTCTTCTATTTTCTAAGTCTTTATATTTTCTATCATTTAAATCTCAAACCCTGTTCTAAACTTTAAATCTCGTTTATATCTCGTAGCCTCAGTTAAACTTTTTCAGTATAAAAAGTTTAGTTTATTTGTTTTGTTCACCTGATTTTGGGAAACTCATTTGACAAAACTTTCTTCTTGCGCACATGAGGCGTTGTAGCTGTTGATGATGTACATCCTCACTCACTTGAAAGAACACACACATAAACAACGACTATTGCAACTACAACTAGAATTAGTAGTAATGGTAGTCGTATTAGGAATCCTACTGGACGCGTTAGTTGCAGTAGTTGTAGCTGTTGGAGCCGTTGCAATACTTGTGATAAATGCACTAATCTTAGTAATTGAAATAATGAGAGGATGAGGAGGAAAGGAGAAGGAAGAA
>NC_134797.1:7642767-7655267 GCF_046742065.1 Oratosquilla oratoria | reverse complement strand
GCCCCGTCCTCCCCTCGGCTTCGCGGACGCCATGCTATTTTTGGTTTTCATAATTCTGGAAGACCGTTCCATCCAGCATTGTTCCCCTCGCGCTATTGTCAGAACCGTTGTCATCTGTACAGGATCTGGTTCATTCTACGCTGTCACCACCTCGACCCTGGTGCCTTGGCGCATGCAAGTTCTAAGAAGTTAATCTGTGCAATGTCGAATATCAGTAGTTGTTTATGTAGGCGCTACTGACGTTGCATCAATGAGCTCACTTGTCGACAAAAACATGTCAATAAAATAGTCCTTTATCTCCATCAATGTTTGGTGGCTGTCTTGGTGACGACACATTCAAAATTATGTCTACGGTTAGTGGAACAATAGTCGTAGCTTACTCGTCTCCACAAGTCTTTCTCTATCTCGCCTTCTTCTTATTCTCCTTCCTTCCCTTCCTTTCCTCCCTCCTTCTCTCTCTCCAATTATAACTACACCTCTTTTGCTCTCTCTCTCTCTCTACCTCTTATTTGCATTGTACCACCCTTGCTTTCCACTCTTTTTTCTTTTTCTCTCTATATCTGCCACGTTCCTCACCAAATCTCCCTCTCTTTCCTATCTCCGGATTCCTATACCCCTCCCTTTCTCCCTCATACAGACACCGTAGTCTGGTGTGATCATGGCACAAACAGAGGTGCATAAAAGCCAACCTTGCTATTGATGCATTTGCCTACCTCCGCTTGTGCCGGGGCCCCGGCGTTACCGGAAGTCACTGAATTAACCCGTATGAACTTTATTCCGGAGTAGTGGGGGGTTGACCAACGACCAGTTGGCATGGATACTTAGAACAGTGCCATCATATATCTCTTCGTTTTCTTACAAAGATTTCTTCTAGGTTCATGGATCTTAAAATCAAACACTCTAAAAGAACTACTGGGCGATTAGTATTACATGTTTTAATTCGATACTAAGTATTACATGTTTAGTGTCTACAATTACAAAATTACATGTATTAGTCAGTCTCATTTTTCCTTATAAGAATGAGAATGAGGGAGATTGGAGCAACACACACACACACACACACACACACACACACACACACACACACACACACACACACACACACACACACACACACACACACACACACACACACACACACACACACACACACACACACACACACACACACACACACACACACACACACACGGCCCGGTGGCGGATTGGTAAAGCACTGGCCTCACAAGCCGGAGAACCGGGGTTCGATTCCCCGGTCGGGCGGAGACAAGTTGGGTTTGTCTCCTTTCACGTGTAGCCCCTGTTCACCTAGCAGCGAGTAGGTACGGGACGTTAGTCAAGGAGTTGTGACCTTGCATTCCCGGTGTGTGGAGTGTGAGTGGTCTCAGACCTACCCAGAGATCTGCTAATAATGAGCTCTGAGCTCACTGCCGTAGGGTGGTGTCTGGCTGTCTCGAAAAGAGGCTGCAGCAGATCCGAGGTGAATACACACACACACACACACACACACACACACACACACACACACACACAGAATGTGAAACTAAGGAGGTGTAGTATCATATTATATCTTGTAAACATGTGCTGTCAGGTATTCGAACTCAGACCTTTGAGTCGTTGTTTCTCTTTGACACAAATCCTAAAGGTTAAGGCACTAAACAAAAATTAATTGATAATCACTTATTTCTGAAATACACCATTTCCTCTATCTGTCACTCTCCCTCTCCATCCATTAGTCTCCTTCTCTCTCTCTCTCTCTCTCTCTCTCTCTCTCTCTCTCTCTCTCTCTCTCTCTCTCTCTCTCTCTCTCTCTCTCTCTCTCTCTCTCTCTCTCTCTCTCTCTCTCTCTCTCTCTCTCTCTCTCTCTCTCTCTCTCTCTCTCTCTCTCTCTCTCTCTCTCTCTCTCTCTCTCTCTCTCTCTCTCTCTCTCTCTCTCTCTCTCTCTCTCTCTCTCTCTCTCTCTCTCTCTCTCTCTCTCTCTCTCTCTCTCTCGCTCTCTCTCTCTCTCTTGCTCTCTCTCTCTCTCTCTCTCTCTCTCTCTCTCTCTCTCTCTCTCTCTCTCTCTCTCTCTCTCTCTCTCTCTCTCTCTCTCTCTCTCTCTCTCTCTCTCTCTCTCTCTCGCTCTCTCTCTCTCTCTCTCTCTCTCTCTCTTGCTCTCTCTCTCTCTCTCTCTCTCTCTCTCTCTCTCTCTCTCTCTCTCTCTCTCTCTCTCTCTCTCTCTCTCTCTCTCTCTCTCTCTCTCTCTCTCTCTCTCTCTCTCTCTCTCTCTCTCTCTCTCTCTCTCTCTCTCTCTCTCTCTCTCTCTCTCTCTCTCTCTCTCTCTCTCTCTCTCTCTCTCTCTCTCACCCAGTCTCCCTCTCCTCTATTATATCTCACCCACCTTTGATCAACTGAAATTACTTTAAGATGCCTCTCATTACAGGTACTGATGATAAATTTGTTTATAACAATAAATAGATGAGAAGTACTAAAGGTAGACTTGACGTCAAAGCTCAACTATGCAGAATCCGAAATCAAACTGATTCTTTTAATTCTTTGATGCCATCTCCCTCTTTCAGCTCCTCTGATAGCAGACTCATTTATTCAGCAGTTGGGGGACTCTTGAATCCATGTGAGGAGATGCTAGACTGACCCAGATCAGTACAAAATTCTAAAAAAAAAAAAAAAAAAAAATCGCAGGAAAGAAATGGTCAAGGTTTACTGCAAAACCCTCCTGCTCTTCGCGGGGGAAATGAAAAAAAGAAAAAAGAAAAAAAAAAGTCCATTTTGGTTGAGATTTTACGACGAAGTAATCGACTTCAGACACAGTTTGTCATGGCAAGGAAAAAGGTTTGTGACTACTCGATCTCTGCTGCTAACCTTAACTAACCCTCTTACATCTATCCTCGGCTCCAAATTGTCCACAAGGACAGAAGAGCTGGTAATCTATGCCCCATAACAACACGACAACGTACAAGTAAATGAATGAATGGATAATTAAGTAATCAAATAGGCAATAAATAAATAAATAAATAAATAAATAAATAAATAAATAAATGAGTAAATAAATAAATAAATAAATAGATAAATAAATAAATAAATAGATAAATAAATAAATAAATAAGTAAATAAATAAATACATGATGGAATGAATAAACAAATAAACAAATGAATAGATAAATGAACGAATACATGAATAAATGAATAAATATATAAATAGAGAAACTAATAAACAGATAAATAAATAAATAGAGAAACAAATAAAGGGATATATAGATGAATATGTAAACAAATAAATAGATGAATAAACATACAAATAAATAAATAAATAAATAAATAAATAAATAAATAAATATGTAAATAAGTAAATATAGATAAATATAAAGAAAACAACAAAACGACAAATAAACAAATAATTGGAAATCTTCTTGGTTTTAACACGTTATGGTATGGCATTGCGATTAAAATATAAACCATATCACTTATGTATTATACAAACACCCCTGTATGATTCTGCGCGTGCCAGACTTTCCATCGATGACGTCATAGCCATTACGCAACCAGCTACGATACCTTATTGCTGCAGAACTCAGCTCTAAACTAATAACTCTTTCAACATAGAAACACATTTCCCCAAACGAACAGTTTCTTAAAAAAAAAAAAAAAAAAAATGGTCCTCTGAGATTCTCGTGTAACTCGATGCTGAAGATCAGCTGAATAGGTTTTCTTGTCTTAGAATATAAAAAATTAATCACTAAATGAAACTAAAAGACAAGTAACCGTGATGAACAGTCGGCCGTGACACAATTACGCTGACGTTGATGAAATTTTTGACGTCATATGACGCCACTGCGTAGCGTGGACGTCACGTTGTGTAAAGCTGAAGACTATCTTTTAGGTAGAGCGTGCAGATCACTAAAATATGCAATGAGGTTATAATAGGAAATATAAGAAAATGCAAGATAATGAGTTAAAATATATGAACAGAGAAAAAATAAGATAAAATAGATCAATCCATCAGGATGTGTGTATGTAATTCATCATAGTCTTGGATCACGTGTTGCACTCGTGATCGACAGCTATTATCCTCCAGGAAGAGAGCTCAGAGTTCATATATGACCGATCTATGGGTAATGCTGTGACCTTCACGCACACATACCTCCAACTCCCTGCCCACGAGAGTTGGAGTAACGACTCGCAGCGCAGCGGTACTGAAATAATTTCAGCCCTGGGCGGGATTCCAACCGGATCGCCGTTGCAGCGGCCGTGAACACTACCACTGCGCCATCGAGTCGTGTGTGTTTGTGTGTAAATGAGCGTGTATTTGCTTGTGTTCATACTTCTATGCATCTGTGTATGACCGTGCCTTTGCATTTGTGCATTTGTGTGCGTGTGTGTACGTAGAGCTATGTATGTATGTATGTATGTGTGCATTTACACATCTACATACCCGAACAAGTTCTTTTATGAGCCCGTCTTTGCACAGGCAAATGTTTCTGCCGAGACAAAGAAACGCCTCCAGATCACTCTTTCGTCCTCCTTTGCCTTTTCCCGCCAAAAAGTGAGCGTGACTATATCTTTTCTTTGATAAAATCTGAAAGACTTTTTCATCTCCAGTTCGTCTCCAGGTCTCGAAGTTCTTTGATGCCTGGAGAACCTCAAGAGCTTCCAAGAGTTACATTTATGTCCGCACACATTGCAAATACGGCACTCTTTACCGAGCTCTTTTACGGCACTCTTTATCGAGCTCTTTTGCAGCCAAGAGTCTTGCCTGTTTCCTCAGGTTCTTCATTTTCTTGGCCGCTCTTTGTAGTCGGTCTTAGTTGAGAGCCAGAACGCTCTCTTTCACTCGCAGAAGTCTCTTTTCTCTCTTTGTTGGGATGACGCTGTTTCCCCCTTCGGTTGTGATGCCAATTAATTATTTTTTGTTCGTACTCAGGGGGTGGTGGTGGTATTGGTCGTAAATCGCACACCCTCTTTACTGGATGGCCTGGTTCGTTTAAGATGGATCTTGTGGAGGGTGTGTCAAATGTGCTATGATTTGGCACACCTTTCTAAACTAACATGCCTACTGTGTGGTCTGACACACTCCTTTTGGTTTCACACGGATCTTATGAGATCTGGCACTGTTCTCTGTGACACGACATTACGACATTATGTGACCTGACACTTCTGTCTAAATTGACACATGTCGGATGTGGCATGGATGCTGTGTCGTCCACCATTTCCAATACGTTACCTATATGCTCTGACACACAAAAACCTGAAATTGAAAATTAAATAAATAGAATAAAATTAAGCAAAATAAAACGAAACAAATACAAAATTAAATGAAAATAGTCAAAGGAAAAATAAAAATATCTATTTCCTGCACCGTGACCTCGATTCGGACCCCGAGGCCCACCAGACCCCCCACCCCCACCCCCATCAGAGTCAACTACTCGGAACACGAGCTTCGGCCAATACTAAACATCTGCGTCCGAGCTGGTACCACCAGCTGACTGGGCCAAGAACATCAAAAGCCCTTGGGGGGAAGGGGGAGAGGGATGGGGGTCTTGGGAGAGGGTGGCTGGGTGGAGAGGGTGGTTGGGGGGAGGGTGGCTGATGAGGCCAGGGGCTGGGAGGCTGAGGGGGCTGTTGGTGGCTGAGGGGCTGAAATGGGGAATCTTGTTGAAATCTGTACAACATTCTGAAAGTGCCCTTCATCTCTGACATTACGGGTCATAATGGACTTCAACACTTTTCCTCAGTCAAGAACAACGTGTCCATACTAAAGGTAAAGGTAAAAAAGGTCTTAAGTACTTGTAGGAGGGTCTAACACCATAAATATATCTAGAAATAGCCATAAGGTGCCTTCAGAGACACCTTTTATTAATTCATCTATCTGTCTATGTATTTGTTGATGTTTTTATTAATGTATTTATTCTTATTTGTTTATTATTCATTCGTTTATTTGTTTATTTATTTATGAGATAATTCTTTATTTATTTATTTGTTCATTTGTTTATGTACAATTGATTTAAAAAGGATTAAGTGTAGCGATTTAAGGGCTTCTTATCTCGTCTCCATCTGTACGGTAACGAAACGCAGACAAAACCCAGTCTGTATGGAGGCGAAATACTGATTTTTTTTTTTTTTTTTTTTTAATTGTCAAATATTATTTCTAGTGGGCATTTGACCTGACAAAGGGAGAGTAGTACAAAAAATATAGATTGGTAGATATAGAGGGAGACAGGTTGGCTATTAGACACACACACACACACACACACACACACACACACACACACACACACACACACACACACACACACACACACACACACACACACACACACACACACACACACACACACACACACGCACGCACACACACACACACACACACACACACACACACACACACACACACACACACACACACGCGCGCGCGCGCGCGCACGCACACACACACACACAGACACACACACACACACACACACACACACACACACACACACACACACACACACACACACACACACACATACACACACTCACACACACACACACACACACACACACACACACACACACACACACACGCACGCACACACACACACACACACACACACACACACACACACACACATACACACACACACACACACACACACACACACACACACACACACACACACACACACACACACACACACACACACACACACACACACACACACACACACACGCACACACACACAAATACACAAGCGCGCTTGTGTGTGTATGTGTGTTTTATATATGATTTGCCTATCAACATTAGTAGAATAAACATTTCAAGACGGCCTTTACTTTATTCTCACGCATACATTACACCTTGAATGTACTTCTCATATCTTTGACTAAAAGAAGAAACAAAATTGATTCTACTAAACCACGGTCCGCTACTTTGGCCCACTTGACATCTACAACGCGAACTTTATCGTCCCATCCAGCGCAGGCAACGTGAGGTAGATTGAAATAGATTGTAAATAGATTTTCTGTCGAGTTCGCTTCCCAGCCTGACGGGCGGAACTGCATTAGGGGATCGAAAGGGGATGGGGAAAGAGCTGGCCTTCGAGGGGAGAGAGAGAGAGAGAGCAGTGTATGAGGGAGCAGAGAGAGAAAGAGAGAGAGAGAGAGAGGGAGAGAGAGAGAGAGAGAGAGAGAGAGAGAGAGAGAGAGAGAGAGAGAGAGAGAGAGAGAGAGAGAGAGAGAGAGAGAGAGAGAGAGAGAGAGAGAGAGAGAGAGAGAGAGAGAGAGAGAGAGAGAGAGAGAGAGAGAGAGAGAGAGAGAGAGAGAGAGAGAGAGAGAGAGAGAGAGAGAGAGAGAGAGAGAATCATGAGCACATGAGATTGAGGAAGGACTAGACTTTGAAATAGGTGATTTAAGAGGGGAAACTCGTGGTGAGGATAGTATATGTCAGAATGTTAGTGTTAAAGGTATGTGTTGAGTTAATCCATGTACACAGGGGGATGTTGGGGAGTAGGAGACTGAAAAATAATATAAGTCTGGAAAATGAGGTGTTACAATGAAGTAAATGATGTAGTGCATGTGAGGATCACCCATGGCAAGCGAGAGCAACCATTACAGTGTGCATGAGAGCAGTTGTTGCAACATACAGCAGCAGGTATTATAATACATATGGACGTAAACAAGTGAAGCAGTGAACACGAGAACAGGCGTTGCAGTGCATATAAGAGCAGGTATTGCAAAGCATGTGGAAGCAGGTATTGTAGGTCATATGGGAGATATTAAAGAAGATCAATCAAATTACGTTAAGATAAGGATTGTTGGATTAATATATATGGGGTGGACAAAAATGAAGATATTCTCATGGTTTTATGTAGAAAACCATTTAAACAAGGCGACAGTTTTAGGAGGGATTATGTTGCAATATCAGGTACTGAAAGGAATATAGTGAACTGGATAAAACAGATGATTCATAGATAATTCAACAGGAAACAGCAGGTGAATGTAAGGCGAATATGTATATGATTTACAAAATGTGTCGATTGAGCTGGACAATAAACACGTTAGAATTGGTCTGAAGATGAATAAGAGTAAATTGATTGTAATGTTCAATTTGAAAGTGAAACACTTTTAATCAATTGTGAAAATCTGAAGGTACAGAATGAAATTATCCATATAATATTCTGAAAATAATTAATTTAATTAAAATGAAAAGGCAGTGACAAGTGGATAGAAAAGGTCTGGCAAATACAAGATTATTATGAGAGACTCTACCTCTGAAAAGCAAAGTTTACTTTCATTGCATAATGCCAGATATTCTCTGTGGGCTCAAGACTTGGAAACTGACGAGAGAAATAAATCTGGAAGATGGAAGAGGCCAGTTTAGGTGAGAACGCAGTATAGAGTGAAAGTTATTGTAAACCCAATAAGGAAGAAGTTAAACTAGGAAGAAAAGTTAGCCAAAAAGAAGGATGAGAGATACTTCTCAAGGAGATGAGAAGTGTGGAAAAGGAAGACCAGATAGAAGGTGGAGTGACCAGATAAAGAAGTGATGCGGCACATGTTAGCGCTGTCGTCTGTATGTGTGTGTGTGTGTGTGTGTGTGTGTGTGTGTGTGTGTGTGTGTGTGTGTGTGTGTGTGTGTGTGTGTGTGTGTGTGTGTGTGTGTGTGTGTGTGTGTGTGTGTGTGTGTGTGTGTGTGTGTGTGTGTGTGTGTGTATTTGTGTGTGTGTGCGTGTGTGCATGTGCCTATGTGAAAGCAAAAAAAAAACATAATGTTAGTTAAAAACAAACTGTTCAGTAAAATTTGTTAAGCAAATATCCTCAGTCAACAGGACCAAAAAAACAGATCTGATAGCGATCAAAGAAAAGCCTATGATGCCAGATGGTGTTTATAAGATCACCTAACAGATCAGATTGTGACAGAGAACCCACTTCTGATAGCAGGTGCAGAACAGCATCTGTCCAATCAAGCGAGAGAAATTGTTCTACGGACAGATGGTGATGTGTGTCGTTGTACTGTTAGGTGTTTGCGACAAAGCCATATAGAACGCTATCTGGTAATTACCATAGATACAGGAAAAAGTAATGTGTATATTATATATATATATATATATATATATATATATATATATATATATATATATATATATGTATATATATATATATACATATATATATATATATATATATATATGTACATGTATATGTATTTATATATATATATGTATACATATATATATATATATATATATAAGGTTAGGTCATTAACGCCCTCGAACTAAGGAATAAACACGGAAGGAGCAGTAAACTGTCTTCCGAACTCGAAGAAAAACGAAAAACTTCGAACGAACCAGATGGCGTAAGAGATACGACAACCGGTTCCTCCAGATATTGCAGACGTCTCAGGCGGTAGGCACCTTCAAGAACAAAAGAATTAAAAAAAAAAAAGTGAGAAAAAAAGGAAGAAGAAGAATCCTTTTACCGAAGTTTTGAAATACTAGATATTGCGACTCTTCTTGAAGAAAATTTTGAGAAGAAGACTGAGCAGACGAGGCAGATGGGGCGCCGAAAGAAATCGCGCCTAAGGGAAGACAAAGAATAGGAGGCATCGGACGGGAGAAAGATTTAGAGGCAGCAGGTGAGAACGAGTAGGGACGAAGAGCCTCTCGAGGCTCGAAGCAAAGGTGAGGCTTAAAGAGGACACCCAACCAACGTCGAAGAGACGAAGGATAAGAGGTGATGATGATAGCGAAGACGGATTGACAGGAGAGGAAGAATAAGAAGAAAAGGAATATGGAGTGGGAGAAAAAGAGGAGAGGAAAAGAAATAAGATGAGGAGGAGAAAGAGGAAGAGAACGAAAAAAAGAGGAAGTGAGAATAGAGAGAGAGAGAGAGAGAGAGAGAGAGAGAGAGAGAGAGAGAGAGAGAGAGGTGTGTTGGAGGAGGAGTAAAGACACAAAAAGATAAAAAAATAAATAAAATAAGAACTAAACAAAACCCTCACAAAAGAAGAGAAAAAGAATGAAAAGAAAAGAGACACAGGGAAATTGAAGAAGAAAGCAACGTAATGGAATAAAGGAGGAAATGCAACACAACACAAGTAACGCTAGGCTCTCTTGGCCTAAGTTTATGGAGTAAAGCAAGGAAGAAAAATGAAAGGAACAAGCGATAGAAAAAAGTAAGAAGAGTATAGACGGAGATGAAAAGGAATGGATGGAAAATGGAGAAGGTAAAATGGAAAATGAAGTTGAAAGTTGGAATGAAATGAATTGTGTGATGTTGGGTTGATTGGTTCGTATTATTCTTTGTACGATCAATGGCCTTCTTGCACCAGGAATCCCAAGTACAAAGGGCAAAGGTGACGAGCTTGAAGCTGTGGTGCTCTGCTTTCCACAATAATCACCTCAGCTTTAAATCTAAGAGAAATGTCTGTTTTCTTAGAAATATCTTGGAATAGAAATAAAATTTGGAAGTGTATCATAGAACTCTGTGGTAAATCTAGAAAAAATATCAACAATTAAATTGGAAAATGACTTTTAGTATGAAAATAATATACGAATAAGAGAAGCAGAACGAATGTAATTGTAAAATTTGGAAGTGTATCATAGGATTCTGTGGTAAATCTAGAAAAGATATCAACAATTAAATTAGAAATCAGTTTTAGTATAGAAATGATTTACGAAAAAGAAAAGTAGAACGAGTGTAAATGTAAACACAAAAGAATAATAAGACAAAAAAGCACAATGGAAAGAAAGGAAGACAAGAAAAAAGTAGACAAAAGAGGGAGCATTAGAACGTGAATGGTTGAAGAAAAAGAGACGTGGATCTTGAGTTAAAAGAAAATGGAAGGCAAGGAAAACGGAAAAAATAAAAATAAAGGAAACTGGGAAGGAGCTATGGAGAGAAGGAAGGACGAGGTAACAAAGAAGGTGGAATTGGGAGGTGGGGAAAGGAAGGGGAAAGAGAGGGGGAAGGAGAGGAGGAGAATAATGGAACGTAAAGTAAAGGGAAATGTGAAAACTTCCTTGGGTCACGTGTTCCGCTCTTTTTTTTTTCCCCCGTTTTTTTTTTTTTTTTTTTTTTTTTTTTTGTAGTTTGCGAGTACGGTAACCGCACATTTCTCCCCAGGACCCAGATAATGTTTCCCAGGAGTATGCTGTAAACTGATTAAGAATAAGAGAGACCTTTGTGTATTCCATCTGATATCTTTTATATGGAATATGAGTGCCTATGTTGTATGCAGTCAGTACATTAGGGACATTAGTAACACCCCTCCGGACCTGAGTTAAGGATTTTTTTTTTTTTTTTATCTTTGGAGGCTATTCTCCGCTAAAGAAGAAAAAGAAGAAGAAAAAAGAAGAAGAAAAAATAGATTTATTTCTTGGTTCTCCTCTCCTTCCTTTCAGATGTCGTCCTTAAATCTATCCTATACCACTTCCCTGAGACAACCTGCTCAGTGAGATATTGGGACCAGGTATAGAGGAGCTGATGTGTATTGGTGTGCGCGTGTGCATATATGTGTGTGTGTTTGTATGTGTGTCGGACTTTGTGTGTGTGTGTGTGTGAGTGTGTGTGTGTGTGTGTGTGTGTGTGTGTGTGTGTGTGTGTGTGTGTGTGTGTGTGTGTGTGTGTGTGTGTGTGTGTGTGTGTGTGTGTGTGTGTGTGTGTGTGTGTGTGTGTGTGTGTGTGTGTGTGTGTGTGTGTGTGTGTGTGTGTGTGTGTGTGTGTGTGTGTGTGTGTGTGTGTGGGTGTGGGTGTGTATGTGTGTGTTTAAGTTTACATTACTCAAAAATTGAAGAACATATGAGCTCTCAGCTTTCATCTGTTGGGATGGCAATAACTGTCTATCATGAGTCTGGCACGTGGCCCAGTATAAAAAAACAAAACAAAAAAACAAATCAAAAACAATAAGTTCCTTTGTAAGAAGGTGACATAGATGTTGTACTACACGAATAGACCACGCTGAGTGAATAAAATCCCCTGATAACTGATAATAACGCTATTGATTTTCCTCACTGGTGTCCACCTCTTCCGTCCCTGGGGATAATATTGATCTGAAGAGACAGAGTCACAGAAGTAGTAAAGAACAGTAATAAAGAAGGCAAAAAAACGGAATGCTAGTAGAACTTACAGATAATAAGGATTCTTCTTTATGTGAAGGTTAATCTTCATCCTATCCAAAGACATGCTGAAAATGGTTAACCTTTAAGGGTTAACCCCTATCAAGATTAGAAGTTACTATAGACTTAATAACAAAAACGTGTTATAACGGAAACTATGTAAAAAAAATAAAGGGGGGAGATCCACAAACGATATGGGCAACGATATAGAGAAAGGCATATAGGCGAGATTTAAAGAGAAAGAAAAAAGCAAGATGTCAAAAAAAGAGAGAAAACCAAAAAAGGAAAGTAAAATTAATCACGGGAGTGACCCAATACACGTACTCCAATCCATAGGGATGTTGGAAGAACATAAATGGATTTTCGATAACAAATTGAACAACTCAATGTTTGGACGCGCGCAAGAAC
>NC_134797.1:7637767-7640267 GCF_046742065.1 Oratosquilla oratoria | reverse complement strand
CAGTCACTCATAAGGTTTTGTTCTAGATAGTGCCAGAAGATTTCAGTCAGTTAGGAAATATCACGCACAAACTCTCTCTCTCTCTCTCTCTCTCTCTCTCTCTCTCTCTCTCTCTCTCTCTCTCTCTCTCTCTCTCTCTCTCTCTCTCTCTCTCTCTCTCTCTCTCTCTCTCTCTCTCTCTCTCTCTCTCTCTCTCTCTCTCTCTCTCTCTCTCTCTCTCTCTCTCTCCCCTCCCTTTCTCTTTGTCTCCCTCTCGTTCACAAATACACAAACACATGGAGAATCACTCTATCTAGATTAATACCTTCGCTAGTATGATGGATTTTATGTCCAAATCCACTTGTGATATTTATGACATAACAGCTTATTAAGATATTTAATATACCAGCGTTTCTTTCCTTGAGACCAGTCTCGCGCTGTAGCTGTTTACTGGTGAAAGTTTTCACATGTTGACAATAAATATGTCGAATGGCATATATTACTCTGTACATTTCATGTATTACCTGTATGTATGTATGTATGTATGTATGTATGTATGTATGTATGTATGTATGTATGTATGTATGTATGTATGTATGTATGTATGTATGTATGTATGTATGTATGTATGTATGTATGTATGTATGTATGTATGTATGTATGTATGTATGTATGTATGTAGGTAGGTATGTAGGTATGTAGGTATGTATGTATGTATGTATGTATGTATGTATGTATGTATGTATGTATGTATGTATGTATGTATGTATGTATGTATGTATGTATGTATGTATGTATGTATGTATGTATGTATGTATGTATGTATGCATATATGTATCCATCCCATTATCTATCTATCTATCTATCCATCTATCTATATATCTATCTATCTATATATCTATCTATCTATCTATTCATCTGCCTATTTGTCCATCTATCAATCTATCTATCTATCTATCTATCTATCTATCTATCCATCTTTCTATCCCATAGATTTATCTTAAGTATTCCCAGATAATTTTGTTCAAGCTTGGGAGCACTTATTACAACGTCACCTTTGACCTATGTAAATGAACTTTTAGGGCAATTAAAAGATGACTCTGAATGCTGGACTCAAACCCGGGATATCTGAGTGTGAGTCTCGACTGGAACCAGCCGCTAATTGGGTCATCATTGGTACAGGGATACCGACTAGAGGAACGTATCGCTAACTTAGCCCATAGGGCACGATATTCCTTTTGACAATGGTACAATGATGGATGACATTGACCAAGCCTGAAGAACTAACAAGAAATATTTTGGTCCATAACGAGCCCAGTCATGCATAAAAATTCAAGTTTCTAAGTTCCTAAAGATAAATTGATATTAAGTATCCATCAAGCAAAGTCTCATGTTTAACTTACAAGAGAGAGAGAGAGAGAGAGAGAGAGAGAGAGAGAGAGAGAGAGAGAGAGAGAGAGAGAGAGAGAGAGAGAGAGAGAGAGAGAGAGAGAGAGAGAGAGAGAGAGAGAGAGAGAGAGAGAGAGAGAGAGAGAGAGAGAGAGAGAGAGAGAGAGAGAGAGAAGAGAGAGAGAGAGAATAAGAAGAAGATTACAAGAGGTACAGACCTACTGCATATAATTTTCTTGAAGTCTATATTCTTAGATCGCTTATAAGTGCTAGTGTCTCACGCCATCCCTTGTCAATTGTTCATAAAATAGGCTCATAAATTGCCATTTCATGGCGAAGATGGTGATTATGGCGTTCAACGAGATCTTTGATACATAACCTTGATAGCTTGTTCAACAATTTCATTATTTCTTTTATAATAAAGAAGATATTTATTCTTTAAACATAGGTTTGTTTCATATTAGTATATATTTCTTCCTAAAATTGTGGAGTAGAACAACGTCAAGTGTTCAGTTAGGTTTAGAAATACCATAAGAACAATGAGATTCTTTAAAGATTCAGTAGCCAGGAGTTGTGCATATTTCCTACCATTCCTGTCTCTCTTTCTCTCTCTCTCTCTCTCTCACCCTCTCTTTGTCTATCTGTCTGTCAGTCTCTTTCTCTCACTCTCTCTTCCTTTCCCTCTCCGTCTCCTAGTAGCAACTGCAGCAGCTGCAGAGACGAACCAACCAGTGGTACAGCAGCTTTGATCGTCGGTCCATGCTAGCTGAAGCTGAATTGTCACATTACATTCAGTTTATGCCCTTCTGCAGAGGTCCCTATTGGTTTCTCAGAATTCGCACTTGATTCATTTCGGTCGTAACTTGTCGGCTATGATTTGTTTTGATGAAGACCTGTCGTACATCATCCATGAAAACTGTCGTTTGCTGAATACATTCGCACAAAGAATGATTACTGAAACTTAGGCCAGTTTCTGTAGGATATAATTTGTTTTGATAAAGAATAGTTGTCGTAGACATCCAATAAAACTGTCGGTTACTGAACATTTTCTGGAAAATAAACAGATAAATTCAGAATTATTTCTGGCGTGGGTGGCAGAATCAGAAATTAATTTCGTTGCTATGTACTGTTG
>NC_134797.1:7612767-7615267 GCF_046742065.1 Oratosquilla oratoria | reverse complement strand
ATATATATACATATATATATATATATATATACCTATATACACATGTATACATATATACATACACACACACACACACACACATATATATATATATACATATATACATATATATACACATATATATATATATATATATATAGTGTATATAATTATATATATATATGGAAAAATTCTACCTGACCATGCTCTCTAAACAGAGGTTTTATTCATCGTTAACCGTAATCTAACCGACAGGCTAATCAATGCGGCATCGTAAACATTAGGATATATGTTATGAGGAAGGTCGTAAAATGTAGATAATGAGCACAAAGTCCTAACTGCAGACAAGTTTATACCCATAAGACACACAAGAATGCGATGCAAATAAACACGGACAGGGCATATGACACCTCGCAAAGGACATGCAGTCGGACGTTTCATCGTGAAGCGACGTGTGTTGTCAAGTGAACAAACTCGGTCTACTCTAGTGTCTGCGAGGGAAACGATAACGCTCCTGGCACGCGACTGAATGGAGCCGCGGACCAGTGTCCGATCAATTACGCACACACGCTCTCGACTATGAGTGAATGTATGCATATATGAGTGCAGGAACTCACGCACACACACACACACACACACACACACACACACACACACACACACACACACACACACACACACACACACACACACACACACACACACACACACACACACACACACACACACACACACACACACACACACACACACATACACAGATATATATATATATATATATATATATATATATATATATGCAGGTGTCTACCTATGAAGGGCTCTTCAGTATGATAAAATGAATGTAGCTCACTTTGTACTGTGTGGCACAAATCTTTTTGTTCTGGCTGTGATATATATTCATCAATCTTTTTTTTTTCCTTCTTTCTTTTCTTAATATGAGCAACGGGCTACGTCTAACCTCGCTAGGCTGGAGCTCGGTCCTTGGGGCGAACTCGATTTGCTTGCAGGCGACTTCAGCTGTCAACCAATCAGTCACCTCCGTTGCCGTGACGTTACCACTCTTGGCCAATTAGTCGTCTCCGTTGCCGTGACGTCACCACTCTCTCACCCAGTCAGGGGCTGGAAGGAACGTGTCCCTTTGAGGGATTTCCGGTTTCCGGTTTGATTTAGATCAATGTCAACATTAATTCTTGAACTCATGATTTCGTAAGCTGCAAAGCAAATCTCTATTAACTTTCTCCTTCCTCTAACAGACATACCATACCGGGTTAAATTCTTTTGTTCTTGCTTCTGTAATTCTGTTTTATTCATCTCCACTACCATCTCTTAATAACCTACTAATTTGGGAGAGGCAAAGGGATCCTTGTTCATGAGATTATGTCTTGAGTTTTTCATCAAGAACATGATGAAAATATTTCTCTATCGCTTCAATAAACTGACCGAAATAATGGCATTGTTTTATATAAAAACAAAGCAGAAGAATGAGAAAGTATGATAATTAATCTATCAGTATAGGATACGCAAGTAGAGTATTAATGATATAAACGTTTAAATCTACTATTGAGTAATAGCAAATCAAAGAGAGAACGAAAATTATTAGGATAATGCTGGACGACATGACGTCATAGAAATCTTCTGATGTACCAATTATGGAGAAGTGATATGACAAAAGCATCAATGGAGACGAGCACATAACTGTATTGTGATGTAACAGTTACATCGCGTCATGTAAGAATGACATCACTCACATGTGAAGATGACTGTGTGTTGTGTTTCAACGAAAATGATAAGGTGATAATATTTTATAGATGTAATAAAACAAGGGGGTTATGAGAGTGCACCTTGTTTACCAGCTTGTTAAGAGGGCTAGCTCACATTAAGAGGAATAGTTATGTATGGTTGTTTGCTTCGTTGTTGCTGATAAGAGCCAGGAGGAATAGTGGGGGACAGTTAGATAGGAGGGTAGTTCCAGACGGATGTATTGTTGTCATTCTGAAGCGTCAGAGAGGAATATGAATCAAGGATGCGAGGCTCGGAAATGGGATAAAAACAAGATGACGTCATATTGTTGGATGCAACTTTGGGTGCTTTTCCTAATGCAATCAAAACTCCACATATTGTATTAATATAGTTCTATTTATATTTATATTTCCATTATTTGACAGCTGATATTTAGATTGCTGAATTTATTATTCATTGGTTGAACATATATTTGTATGATTAAAATATGAAGGATGACTATGGGATTTGATCAGACCTGTGAATGACACACCTAACAGAAGACCAGAAATAAGATTAGGCGAAAAGAAAACAAATAAATCAAGACCGTAAACTCACTTGGTCGAGAGGGAGAACCACACACAGAATGTGATATCAAAGTTGGACAAGGACGAAGGACTCCCCAGCTTTACCTCCTCCTACACGTCCTTGAAAAAAAAAAAGGGGGGGACTACAGATAGTAGTCGAAATATACAGTTTCCCTGTACTTCCGTTATTATTTCTCCGATAGTGGGTTTAT
>NC_134797.1:7590267-7597767 GCF_046742065.1 Oratosquilla oratoria | reverse complement strand
TCTTATTTGTATTTTCTCTATCCAGCTACCATAAACTTTTTTTGTATACATTTCTTCTTTTAAATTCTTCTCCCTCTTCATCAACTTTTACTTTTTTATTTTATCTTATTTCTATTTTCTCTACCCAGCTACCATAAACTTTTTTATATATATTTCTTCTTTTAAATTCTTCTCCCTCTTCATCATCTTTTACTTTTTTTTATCTTATTTTTATTTTTTTTTGCATTGTTTATAGACCCCCTTGACACGGCCATCTTCATGTAATTCTTATGCTTAATCTTCTTATAGTATTTATGTCCTTTATTTTTTTGTGCTGTCTCTTTTTCTCTCTTGTTCTATTCTATTTCCTTCATATTTTGTTTCATCTTTTATTTCTCTCTAGATTACAGACCTTATCTACCCTATCTTTTTCTCTTTTCTTCCCTCCTTAACCTCTTTTCTCTCTTTGTTCTCGTATCTAATATCCTTTTTTTATTTTTCGTTTCTGACCATTTTCAATTTTATTCTTCTCCATTCTGCTTTTTCAGCTCTCCTTCATCGTTTTCTCTTTTGCCTCCCCCTGTCATTACCTCACAGTTTTCATCTCCTCTCCCAGACCTCTTTTCTCCCTTTTTTTTTTCTATCTCTCATATCTCTCTAGCTTCTCTCTCCTTTCTTGTTCTTTCTTTGTCTCGTATTTCTATTGTGTTCAGTTGTCATCAGTCTTATCACCTTTCTTTTCTTCCTCCCTTCCTTATTTTCTCCAATCTTTCTATTCTTCTATGTTTTCTCTCTAATTCCTCTTTTTTCCATTCTAGAATTATCTTCTTGGTTGTTTTCTCTTTGTAGCTTGATATCATTGTCTCCCGATGTCTATCTCCTCCCCCGCCCTCTCTCTCTCTCCCTCTCTCTCTCTTTCTCTTTTTCTCCTCCCAAGCCGTACCATTGCCGCCCGCTCCTCGCCTTCAGGAACACAAAGTGAGAATCAAACTTTCCTTCGGTCGATGTGAAGAGTCTTTGGTAAAATTTGGTTTGGAGTGGAGGCCTCCTAGAAGGAGGGCCCGGGTCTTCGAGAGGATGCAGAATCGCTCAGGGGAGAGAAGGGGGAATAGGGGGTAAAGGGGGGATATATGTGGGGGGTTATGGTCCCTCGGAATAAAGCAAAACTGTGTAGGGAGAGAGGTGAGGTGGGGATGGTGAGGGGAGAGAAGGGGAGGGGAAGAGGGGAATAGGGGATAAGGGGGAATATATGGGGGGGTCATGGTCCCTCGGAATGAAGCAAAATTGTATAGGGAGAGAGGGGAGGTGGGGATGGTGAGGGGAGAGAAGGGGAGGGGAAGAGGGGAATAGGGGATAAGGGGGAATATTTGAGGGGCCATGGTCCCTCGGAATGAAGCAAAACTGCGTATGGAGAGAGGGGAGGTGGGGATGGTGAGAGGAGAAGGGGTGTAGGGGAAGGGAGGGGGTGAGAAGGAGGTGGATGGGAAGGGGGAAAGGGGCTTCTAGGGAATATCAGAATCATTCAGGGGGCTGGATGTGGAGGGAGAGAGGAGGAGAGAGGAGGGAGGAGGGGGTAGGATAAAGGAAGAGGAAGGGAGAGGTTGGAAGGGGAAGGGCCTGGCATCTGAGGAAATAGAATCACTCAGGGGGAGGGAGGAAATTGGGGAGGATAGAGGAGGCGGGGGGGGGAGTTTTGTATCTTGGGGAGGTTACAGACCAATTGATGGGGAAGACGGACGGGATGGATAGAGGGGAGTGAGGGACGAGGAAAGCTTTTGCCTTTGGGGAAGTAAAGAGGAAAGAGAGACTTGCAAAGCTTATACATAGATTTTTGTTATGAACTATAGTTTACCACCGCATCTATCTTTATAGACAATCTCGCGCCGCTGTACTGTTGCCTCTATATAGAGAAGAGGGAAGAGATAAAAGGAGTGGGAGAGAGGAAGTAAACGAGATAAAGGGTCTAGAAGATCCTATTATCAGGATACACAGACGCTGAAATCTGGAGTGAATCTGGTGAATTGTGGAGACAGTTGAGTAGATAGAAGATAGAAAGAGTAGAACTGAGGAAGATAATAAAAAAAGCTGTTTTTTCATATTCTGGCCATAGTAGTTAGAAAAACTAGGTAAACTGGTAGTCTGGAGGGAGAAGATGTAAAAGAGAAGAAATAGAAAGAGCACCACTACACGCTAGTGAGTTAGGTAGGGTATATATGTATATGTATACATATATATATATATATATATATGTATATATATATATACATATATATATATATATATATATATATTCTTTCTTGGGCATAAGTTTTCTCTTAGAGAATTCTGATTAAAACCAACTGCACTGGATGCTTTGATGATTTTAGGTAGGTATTCTTGATCTTTTGGAAAATCTTATTGCTTGTAAAGAAGGACTGGATGAAATTATTCAATACTCTCTAAGGAGTACCATAACTCACTTTTAGTGGTGTTTTATGCCGATTTGTTTAAATATCTTCTAGTAATAGAGGGAACTGTTGACTAACATGCACCGAAACTCATATTTTTTCGCTTGTAGACTGAGGGTAGTTTCTTCACTGGAGGTTTGGAGAATAATTAGGAAAGCTAGCCAGGAAAGGGTATTTATATCCGACCACGGAATCATGCCAACCGAGCATGGGTGAAGGTCTATGCTGATTGGCTAGCAGGTAGGCCTTGTGAACCCGGTAGTTGGTCGGAAGCTCGGAGCGCTCTGGCGGCAGACCTAGTGGTCCATCTCGAGCGTTGATTGGTTGAATAGTGGGTTGTTGGGTCGATGGTGTTTTATTGTGTAGTATGTCCCTCATGTGGGCGTGCGGCTGTCAATAAATGAATAAACCAAGGAGACACAATCCCCAAAGCTAGTGCACTGTAGGCGGACAATGTACTACAATACACTAGCTAGGGGATTTTTTCATCTTATTTAAATTTGTTTATTGACATTTATACGCTGCTTCTCCTTTCTATGTGATTGTTGATTTAATCTATTAGACTATTTTGTCTCGTTTGTTTTCTTATTCATTTATTCCTATATATTCAATTTTAAGGATTATGTATATATATAAGTGTATATACATATACATATATATATATATATGTATATATATATATATGTGTGTGTGTGTGTGTGTGTGTGTGTGTGTGTGTGTGTGTGTGTGTGTGTGTGTGTGTGTGTGTGTGTGTGTGTGTGTGTGTGTGTGTGTGTGTGTGTGTGTGTGTGTGTGTGTGTGTGTGTGTGTGTGTGTGTGTGTGTGTGTGTGTGTGTGTGTGTGTGTGTGTGTGTGTTTGTGTGCATGCTTTTGTGTGTATATGTGACGAGACAGAGACAGAAAAAGAATTGTATCTCTTGAATACAGGGGATATAGACAGACGGGGAGAGAGAGGCAGACAAACAGGTAGACATGTATACAGAGAGACTGACAGGGAGGCAGACAGACAGCTGAACGGATAGATAGGGAGAGAGATACAGGTAGACAGACGTACACGCACAGATCGAGAAGGAGAGAGACAGACAGATATATAGTCAGATAGACATACAGGCATGCACACAGTGAAACAGACCGACAGGCAGAGAGATAGACAGACATACACTAATACAAACGAAAAGACTCACAGATAGACAAGCAAAATGACAGACAAAAAGGCAGACATACTGACAGAGAAAAAGATAGACATTTAGACAGACATGCATCAGGAGACACGCCCCAATCGTCTCCTGCCAGACAGACAGACAGATAGACAGTTAGACAGACAGACAGAAAGATAGACAGACACCCTCCCTACGGAGACATCTGCGCTTGTCTTAGTTCCTAAAGACAAGAGAGTGGGAGGAGGAGGAAGAGGAAGGAGGAAGAATTGGAGAAATAAAGAGAAAAGAGAAGAAAGAAAACTAAGGGAAGGTGAGAGAGGGGGGAGAGAAGAGGACAGGGAGGGAGAAGGAGGAGGAAGGAATTGGAATGGGAAAGGGGAAAGGTGGGGGTTACTGGGAAAGGTGAAGAGTGAGATGGATTGGGAGTAGTGGAGAGAGGATAGAGGGGGGGAATGGTGGAAGGGGGAGAAGGGTAAAGAGGGAAAGGGAGGGGAGGAGGAGGGGGAAGAGAGTCCACACGACCCTAAGACGACGAAACAATGCCTGAACAAGAGAGGCCCATGTGATTGTTGGAGCTAAATCCACAATGAGATGAAAAAGAAATGCTAATGGAATCTGCTCGCCTTTTCATGGCAATGGAACGTAAAACCTGAGAAGGAGGAGGAGGAGGAGGAGGAGGGGGAGAAGGAGGAGGGGGAGGAGGAGGAGGAGGAGGAGGAAGAGGAGGAGGCGGAGAAGGTGAATGTAGTGGGGAGTAGGAAAAGTGGAGGACGTTGTGAAGTTGGAGAAAGAAAAGGAGGAGTAGGAGGAGGAGGAGGAGGAAGAGAAGGAGAGGATGGAGGTAGTGTAGAGTAGTTAGTGATGGAGGTAGTGTGGAGGAAGACAAGAATGTGAAGACAGGTAAGGAAAGGGAGAGGAGGAAGAAGAGGAGGAAAAGGAAAGGAAAGGAAACAGAAAGGGAGAGTAAAAGTGGTGAATGGAAATAAGAGTAAGTACTTTAGGGAATAAGGGAGAGGGGGAGAGGGGGAGAGGATAGGGGGAGAGGGGGAGAGGGGGAGAGGGGGAGAGGGGGAGAGGAGGAGAGGGGGAGAGGGGGAGAGGGGGAGACGGGGAGAGGGGGAGAGGGGGAGAGAGGGAGAGAGGGAGATGCAGGAAGAGGGAGAGGAATGGAGGGGGAAGGGGAAGAGAAAGGGGAGGAGGGGGTATCTCCCGGCAATGAGACTACAGGTCTTGGAGTGGGGATGGTGGGAGGGGGAGGGGGAGGGGGAAGGGGAGGGGGAGTGAAGAAGATGGAGTAAGTGAAAAAAAAAAAAACATTTTAACTTGAAGGACCAAGGTAAAAGATTTTGGTGACGGAGAAGTGGGTTGGTGGGGGGAGGAAGTGGAGGAGGAGTGGGGAGGAGGAGAGAAGGGGAGGCAAGTAGAGGAGGAAGGGGTGGGAGGAGAGGAGGTGTAAATAAAGAGTAAGTGAACTAGGGAAGAGAGAGATGATTAGGAGGAAATCAAAGAACAAAAGGAAAAAGCTGGAGTTGGAATAAGAACATTAGCAAGAAAAAATAGAAGAGGAAGGAGAGAAGAAAGAGGAGGAGGAAGGGGAAAAAGAGGAGGAAGAGGAAGAATAAGAGCATTAGGACGAAGCTGCAAAATGCTGAGAACACGCTACCTGAAGAAGAGGATCTGTGACAATAGCAAATACATACATATACCAAAGGGTTTTTCCCCCTTATACGGGGAGGTAGCCAAAAAACAAAAACAAAAAAAAAAAACATAGAAACCACTCCCACCCATTCCATCCCCTACATATTCCACTCCCCTTCACCCTCCTCCCTCCCTCTTATCTTGGCACCTCCTGGATTACGGGTCATCCCTGCATTTTGTCTACTGCCTTGGGTCAGAAGCCGTGTCACAAGACACAACACATCCACAGCAAGGCCGCTTTATTAATACATCGACCCCACCTCTTCGTCCCCTCATGTAGAAAAGGAGAAGACGGGGAGAAATCCTATCGGGCTGCGTCAATTTATTTCTCATACATACTTCCTCACCCCCCATCCTCCACCCACTCCTCCTCATGCATCACAGCATCATCCATACACAACCATTCTCCATTCACCCCTGTCTTCTGTCCTCTCCACTCTTTTCTCAACAGACATTCCTCTCTATTGTAATGCCCCTTTTACCCCATCCATCCATCTCATCCAAGGACACCCCCTTATATTCACTCCTTCAACCTCTGCCTTCCACATCTCTTTTACTAATCTTTCTTCACTCATTCTTTCCATGTGTCCAAACCATCCAAATACTCTTTCATCAACCCTATCTCTCAGCCCCCTTTCCACCCTGTTCTCCTCCTCATCTCCTCATTTCTCACTCTATCTAGCCTAGTAACCCCTATCATACTTCTCAGACATTTCATCTCAAACACATTCAAACTCCTTCTCTCTTCCTCTCTTATGTTCCATGTTTCTGCCCCGTTCAGTGCTGTCGGCACAATCACTCCTTCATATAACCTCCTCTTAGCATCCATTTCCAGATGTCTATTTCTCATTACACTTTTTTAATTCATAAAGACATTTACTCGCTTCTCTCAATCTACATTCTACCTCCATCCCCACTCCTCCCTTTCCTACCACATTCGCACCCAAGTATCTAAAACTATCCAATTCCTCCAGTCTCTCTCCCTTAATGCTCACTTCCAGCCTGCTCACTTTCTCCATTTGTACATCTAATCACCTTATTTTTGCCAACATTTATCTTTAGCTTCCTTCTTTCACACACCTTCTCAAACTCTGTCACTAACTTCCTCAAACCCTCCTCTGGTCCTGCTACAAGCACAGTGTCGTCAGTATACAACAACTGGCTTATTTCTCACTTTTCTCCATTTTCTTTAACCATCTCCAACGCCTGACCCACCACCCTTGCATTCACCTCTCACACCACCCCATCCATGTATAAATTGAATAATCTTATTTTTTTTTGTCTGTCCTCCTCTTCTTATTTTTCCTTAAAAAACTGAATAATTTTTAATAGCATAGAAGTTGAGGAAGAGTCAAAATTATTGGCTTCAAGGGGACTAAAAATTGAAGACTACTGTGGCTGAAGATGAAGGAAGAGGAGGAGTAGAAGGGCCAGTGGCATTCAGGAAGACTCTGAGGAGGTCATCCCTTATGCAGATAGGAATCTCTTGGATCGGGAGATGGGGGATGATGCGGAAATACAAGAATGATGTGTACATGAAGGAGGAGTAGGAAGAGGACGAGGAGAAGTTACATGGAGTTACATGGACAAACAAACAGCAACAGACCTATTGTTGTTTACAAGGCTGTTCAGGTACTTCACCTATTATTATTATTTTTAACATATCTAGAAGTAAATCATTCTAGTCGGGGATTTGTAGCTAAGTCAATGTCGAGACGTTTTTTGAATACCTCTACAGTGGAACAACCGATGACGTTGGGTGGTGCACCATTCCATATATCAACAACGTGATTCAAGAAAGAGTATTTTGCTACATCTATTTGAAATCACTTTCCTGCAATCATGCATCCATTATTCTTAGTTAAGTTGGACGTGTCACTTTTGATATATTCTACCACATCCATGTTTTCAATTGTTTTGAGAATTTTGAATACTTCAATTAGACCACCCCTCATTCTTCTCTTCTAGAGCCTAAAAAATTTAGTTCTCTTAAGCGCTCTTCATACGGCTTGTTCCGCAACCTAGGGATGAGCTTTGTTACTCTACGCTGAACTCTTTCTAACTTCTGTATATTCTTGTGATATCAAGACCTGCATTGTACATAGTATTCTAGGTTAGGCCTGACTAGGGCATTGTAGAGATGAACTCAAAAGCTCTACCTATAAATCCAATTAATTCATTCTCAGTTTTAATGACCGAGCACTGTTTGCTTGTTT
>NC_134797.1:7585267-7587767 GCF_046742065.1 Oratosquilla oratoria | reverse complement strand
ATAGTCCTGATACAATGTCTGGGGTCCATTGACCCTTGGAAATATTTATCGTGGGCAGATATTCAATTAATGTGGATTCCATCATTTTCCTTCTGAACCCACAGCCTGATTTATAAATAAGGTCAGATTTCTCCCAGTCCATCCGGTGATTAAATTTATTTACGTGTTGAAACATGGTTGAATTTTCTTGGCCATACTTAATCGACCTCTTGGCGGGAAAACATACACGCTCAAACTGAACACTTGGTTCTTATTACATATGTACAATATACAATAATAAATATACAATGACAATAACAAAATCAATATACAATAACTTCTATGACAATTATACAATGGAAAAATACAACCACAATTGAACACTTTCGCAAGTACAATATATAATACTTGTACAATGTTGTACGTAATTATAATATGTGTCATACCATTACACTATGTATGAAAGGTTGCAATCTTTACATGGAAGGGAGTAAAGACCTGGGATATGATCTTCTCTCAACCTCCTGTAAATATTAACAAATTTTTTATTAATAATATTAGGGTAATTATGAATCAAATTTACCTTCTCTTTGGGAAGAAATTTGGACAAATAACTGATGGACTCTGAGATGGGGATGACTAGGGGATTTTGTCTCCTTTTTGGCTTAGTGGAAAGGGGATTGAAAAAAATGGTTCTGGCTGGGCTGAGGGCTTTATCCAGGAACCGGCCAAGCCAGAACGTCATGTGGGAACCACTGGTTGATCTCAGGGTTGTGGTCATGCCGTCACTTTACATTAAGTTGAGGCTGATGAAGCAGTTTGTGAAGGCTCTCAACCAGGAATCAGACATTTTTAAGTACCTTTTTGAGTTCTTCACCAAGTTATCCGAGGCCAAAATCAGAGGTGGAATTTTTTTTTAAACATCAGATAAAAAAGGCACTTGACTCTACAGAGTTCTCCAATAACCTCAATAGGGTTGAGAGAACAGCATGGAACTGTTTCATAGCAGTTGTCAAGGGCCTCCTGGGCAACAACAGAGCTGAAAACTACTAGGAGCTGGTACAGGATCTGGGAAAGACTTTTGATACCATGGGATGCAGGATATCTCTTAAACTTCATATGCTGGACGCTCACCTGGACAAATTCAAGGGCAATATGGGCATTTATTCAGAAGATGTGTGTGTGTGTGTGTGTGTGTGTGTGTGTGTGTGTGTGTGTGTGTGTGTGTGTGTGTGTGTGTGTGTGTGTGTGTGTGTGTGTGTGTGTGTGTGTGTGTGTGTGTGTGCGTGCGTGCGTGCGTGCGTGTGTGTGTGTGTGTGTGTGTGTGTGTGTGTGTGTGTGTGTGTGTGTGTGTGTGTGTGTGTGTGTGTGTGTGTGTGTGTGTGTGTGCGTGCGTGCGTGCGTGTGTGTGTGTGTGTGTGTGTGTGTGTGTGTGTGTGTGTGTGTGTGTGTGTGTGTGTGTGTGTGTGTGTGTGTGTGCGAGTGTAAGCAAACATATATACCTTCATAGAGTCGAGCGTATTTAAATCTTAGATTGAATATATAAAGATGCTTGAAGGAAACGGTAAACAAAATGTTTAACGAAAAAAAAGTGTAACATATTTATATCTTGACTAATAAAGGTAGTCCTAATTTGTATGTAATTCTGATGTTTTTGCTACAAGTGTAATATCATCAAGAAGCTGTACGTTATAGGTCTCTAGAAAAACGTAGCTCATACGACTACATTCCCATAGATCACGTTGATGAAGATCCAAGCAAACAAAGGACCAAGCATCGTTGCAGATTCACCCTTCACGACTCAGAGCGACATTCAATTTGCAAACGTGGTCCATTCTGCAGCTAAATGCATAATGTTTGTCCATGTTCGCACAATGTGATCAGGTAGATAATGAATATCATTTGCAAAACATAGACTAGCACTTTGAGAGGTATTCACAGTCGATAAGTTCTGATTAAGTAACAGAATTTGTAATAGAAAATAAATAAAAGAAAAGAAAGGAGAAAAAAATAATCAGATAATTCATCCCCTTTTACAGTCCAATGACCAAAATAGCCTTTAGATACGTAATCAAACCTAAAGTGAGGACAAACATCGATTTATCCAGCGTACTAAATGCCAGGTCAACAGGGACGAGATAGGGAGAGAAAGAGAGAGAAAGTGGAGAGGAAATTAGGTGATTAATGCCATTTAGCTAATTAGTAAAACAATGCCGATTTAATAATGAAGTTGTTCTGGACTCGTGAAAGGTTTATGTAGATAAAGGTCGAGCTTAACGTTGGAAACAAAGAGAGTTGGAGAGGGGAAATGGGAGGCATGGGAAGAACGACCCAGTCAAAATCTAATAAGGTATGATAAGGTAAGTATGCAAGTCAGTATACAATACAATAAATAAATAACTCAATAAGTGCATGAACAAATACAGAAATAGATAAATGAACATATAAGTACATGGATAAATGATAAATAAATAAATAGATAAATAAGTAGATATATAAATGAATATATATATGATTAGAT
>NC_134797.1:7570267-7575267 GCF_046742065.1 Oratosquilla oratoria | reverse complement strand
GTAACCACAGCGCCATGAGAGGTGTGTGTGTGTGTGTGTGTGTGTGTGTGTGTGTGTGTGTGTGTGTGTGTGTGTGTGTGTGTGTGTGTGTGTGTGTGTGTGTGTGTGTGTGTGTGTGTGTGTGTGTGTGTGTGTGTGTGTGTGTGTGTGTGTGTGTGTGTGTGTGTGTGTGTTTGTGTATGTGCGTATGTGTGTGTTTGCGTTTGTGCGTGCGTGAGTGTGTGTGCGTACGTGTGTGTGTATACGTGAGTGCATGTGTCTATGTATTTCTTCTATCGTATAGTAAAATATCTTCTATTATGAAAAAAATCTACACATATGAAATATTTTCGTTTTTCTACAAGAAAACATCCATTAATATAAAATAACACATAAAGAAAACCCTCAAATAACCAATAACGAAACATATATTCATTAAGATTTCATAACAATTTGTCAGCTTTGAATGTTCCCAGTGTTTCCACATTACCTTTCCTCGACATTTACCGGCAATCCTGATCTCTATGCTTCTTCCCAACTCCGGACAACACGCTCTCTCCCCTCTCCTCGCTCTCTTTCCTTTCCTCTCTTCTCTTTACATCCCTCTTTTCTCTCTTTAGCGTCATGTGGCCCTTCATCTCAAACGCTTTCAAAAGAGTCGGCCATCCCCGAACCCACTCTCCCTTTCACCGACCCCTTCACTCCTATCTCTGCATCTACTACTGATATCTCTCTCTCTCTGTCTCTCTCTCTCTCTCTCTCTCTCTCTCTCTCTCTCTCTCTCTCTCTCTCTCTCTCTCTCTCTCTCTCTATATATATATATATATATATATATATATATATATATATATATATATATATATATATATATATATATATATATATATATATATATATATATATCGATCTGTCTCTCCGAGCTCTCTTCTCTCCCTGAGATTTTCAATGTGGTCTTCATTTTATTTCCAAATCCTTTCCGGATCACTGTATCATAAACTCCCTTAATTCGCTCCTTATGTCTGTCTGTCTGTCTGTCTGTCTGTCTGTCTGTCTGTCTGTCTGTCTGTCTGTCTGTCTGTCTGTCTGTCTGTCTGTCTGTCTGTCTGTCTGTCTGTCTGTCTGTCTGTCTGTCTGTCTGTCTGTCTGTCTGTCTGTCTGTCTGTCTGTCTGTCTGTCTGTCTGTCTGTCTGTCTGTCTGTCTGTCTGTCTGTCTGTCTGTCTGTCTGTCTGTCTGTCTGTCTGTCCTGTCTGTCTGTCTGTCTGTCTGTCTGTCTGTCTGTCTGTCTGTCTGTCTGTCTGTCTGTCTGTCTGTCTGTCTGTCTGTCTGTCTGTCTGTCTGTCTGTCTGTCTGTCTGTCTGTCTGTCTGTCTGTCTGTCTGTCTGTCTGTTAGTCTGCCATTCTGTCTTTCTGACTCTCTGTCAACCTACCTGTCTGCCTTTCTTCCTTAATGTTTGTCAGTCTATCTGTCTGCCTGCCTTTTTGGTATACATATCTGCTTGCCTGTCCGATTATCTTCCTCTCTGTCTGGATCTCTCCCTGTCTACCTGTCTGCCTATAAGTAAATCTGCTATCCTATTTACCTTCCTGTCTGCCATTTTGTAAGTCTTCCCCCTTTCTCTGCATACTTGTTTGCCTACCTATACCTTTCCATTCCGAGCTGTCTGTCTGTCTGTCTGTCTGCTTGTTTTCCTGTTCGTTTTTCTGTCCTTTGGTTTGTATCTACTTCTTCAACCTTTTATTCCTCACATTTGACATTTCCTTGATATGCCTTTGTCATCCTCTTTGTTGATAACACTCTTCATAGGTCACTTTTTTTATTCCTTTTTTATGATTTCTTTCATCTTTCGCTTTTCTCCTTGAAACATCACTTCATTCTTTTTCTATCGCTTGTTCCTTCCCAATACGTTTTTTCAATATTTTCTTATCTCCATCTGTCTTGCATTTATTCCATGTTCCCTTTGTTCGTGTGCGTAATTCTCCTCTCATTCTTATTTCCCTTCGAAAACTCCCACGTGCAATCTTCCTTCTTTATTTTTCGAAACTCAGTTGGCATCTTTCAAAAAGTCATACTCTTAAAAAAAAAAATCTCCCTCACACTTTTCACATTCTCCTTTGAATCCTTCATCTCATAGCTTTGGCCTTTTAGATTTATTGTCACTTCTCTTGTTATTTGAGTAACATTACAAGTTGTTAACTGGTAAACGATATTTACAGAGCATATCACACTGCTGTAGGTGCTAAGTTCTTGTTAGTTAAAAGACGAAACGGTTATTTCTGAGATCATATTTCAATCAAAGCGAATATATTTTATTCAACCCATAGGCTCCTCATCCCCTATAAAAGATTAGAAATATAATTAGATAACACTTTGTATATCAATACTTCTTGGCTAACCGCTGGTGCAATCGAAAGAGTATGAGTCTTGTATCCTCCTTATCTTGGGTTTGAGTCGCACATATCTCTCCAATTCCCATCAATGATTCTTCATTACCTATCCCCAACAGTCCCATAAGCGTATAGTAGGATTTCAGCCTATTTGTTGGCTCCTAGCGTATCCTTCTCACCTTCTTAATACCAGAAAATTCTATTCATCTTTAACCAAAGGTCTTCGACCAGCATTCTCATATACCCTATACCTATGTACTACTGTTCCTTAGCCTCCTGAAGAAGACCCCTTCAACAATGAATAGAACCACTAAGTATCCACTAACTACCACTAGTTACCGATTTGTTGCATCACTATAGAGCCCTAGTTTACCTTACCCTCGCATGGGGTTCCCGAACCCCAGATGAAGATCTATGTGAACTCTGTGTGGGTCTTCGTTTTCCAGGTGAATAACTTCGGGTTCAGCCGAACTCTTGCTGTTTTCCTCGATCTCCAGGTACCACGTAGTTGCTGAAGATTACCTCACAAGAGCTATTCAAATGCCATTTGCTGGCACATGACATTTGTACTCATAAGTCTGCTGTCATTAAAAAAATAGATAAGAAAAAAGGGTGAAAATGAATATATGTAGGTTGCAGATAGAGTCTTCGTATCTTTTGTGATCATTTCCAAGCACGTTCTATCTACTGTATCTATATACCACTGAGGTGTCTTTTCCCTAATAAGGAAGATAGCCAGCCAAGACTTACTTTCACCATAAACCCATGCCACACGCACACTACACCAACCCTAATCCCATCCAAAACATATTTGTTTCTTTTTTATCTTAGCTTCAATGTTTCAAGCAAATGAATATCTTTTACCTCAACACCATGTGAAGTACGCTTGGTTGTAACACACCTCCAGCATAGATAAACGCGTGGAATAGAACTCAAAGCCCAAAGATCAAGTTTGATAAGCACGTATATAATACGGTGTGGTACTACTTATTCAGTTTCTCTTTGTCTCTTCACTGACATGTTCCCAAGTGTATCTGACCTTGCTACATCAAAAGAATTTTTTTAGGTATGTCTTTCCCATGAGAATCATCGAAACAAAGAGTGTATACGGTCATTACAAGGCCTCACTCACACAAGAGAATATTAATCTAGCATCATTAACTTTAGTTTCCATTCTACTTCGTTGTGGATCAGAGGGTTTCCTGTCTATACAATTTTGTATTGCAAACCATTCAGACATAAGATATTCAAATTCTTCTGTCACTGTCATCTGTACCACACGAAGGAATCTCTAATTCATCCATTATTTCTTCCTCGGATTGGATAGTAGATTTTTGAGCAGGGAACCCCTCGACATAACACACATACATTGGAACATTTTAAGATCCCTTTCACACAGCTGCACGTCCGTACACATTCATTTGTGCATGTGCACGATATTAAATGAAGTAATTTCTCAGGTGCGGATGGTAAATCGAGGGGGGAATGGTTAGGTTAGGGAGCACTGCTTGTAAGATTAGATGAGCTGAGGCAGTGCATACCCTGTGTTTGTTATCAATATCTCCCTTTCCTCCTTTTTCAATTAATTCATGTGACAAAACATGAAGGGAATCAGGTTTTCGACATCATTAAAAAGTCCTTCAGGAGAAGAATAGTTGTAGGGGTCGTATACCTTTGACTTGATGTCCTCCTTAATAATAGCTGCTGTAGTTCTAACAATCCTCAATCGCTCTTCTTCCTCACTATGCAGTCTTTGTGTATACCATGAATTACATACCAATTTATCTCCTGATTTTGGAAAACATTCTATGGGTGACTTTCTTTGGAGGATGGTTGTGATTACATCACTTTCGTACTTTTTCTGTAATTTAGTTTTCAGATATATTGCACTTACCATGCAGGATTGGTTCTGATGCATCACATCTAGAAATTCCTGCAAAGCAAATTAGCAGTCGTCACTCCCTTCCATGTATGAACAAACTTTCTCTAAGCCAGTTACAATATCTTCACCATGTCGTCCACGTTTGCCTGATGGATTTAAGTAGTTTTTTTCACAAAAAAAAAAAAAAAATGGTGCTACATGATCTATGATATCTAGCTTCTTCTGCAACCAAACACTGGACACCAACCACAATCGCTTTTACTTTTTTGTCTCAGTCATCATTACCATCGTTAGATTTATCAAACACCTTTTTCCCAAAGTCTAAGGTCATCACACTACTAACTACCTGCCGTCTAAGGAGATTTTTTTCCCACTTTTTCATAGTACTCTTCAAAACAAAATATACACTTTTACTTGGTATCAAAAATAGTTTCTTTTGATCTTATTTTCTGTTTAATATGGGACACCTTTTTCTTCTTGGTCAGTTATGTATTTTCTATTAGTATGGTCTTTTCTGCCCTTCACATGTACTTGAACAGCTGATAAATTAACCCATTTTTGCCATTTATCATCTCTTCTCTTACTTGCTTCAACAAATGTCGACATACCTTTCCTAACACAGCCATTTTTACCTTCTATTAAGCGTTCTTCACAAAATAGGCATAATTCATTTTGATCTGTGGTTCCCTCCATTTTCAAACCATATGCTGAAATAAAAAACAATATATGAATTAATCTTCTAGAAAAATACTA
>NC_134797.1:7555267-7557767 GCF_046742065.1 Oratosquilla oratoria | reverse complement strand
CATTTGGTACATTTATAGATACATGGATTATTTTTGTTATTATAAAGAGGTAATTTTACACCAAATTCACAGATCTGTATACGAATAATCCCACAGAAAACAATGGGTAAACAGAAATAGGGATAGAGAATCTGGCCAAAGATATTATATTGGGGAATATTTTGGAGAGTCAAATTCTAAATTTCCAAAATTAAGTGAAGCGTTGGGCTAACACATAACCCTAGCTCCAAAGGGGGAGAGAGATTTATGTATATTTGCCAGAACGAGACCGGGCACGCAGACACACAAGAATCCAACTCCTTCTCTTTGAAAAACAGACAATGCCACGTCTAAGTGGTACGAAAACAGAAACAGCTTGGGCTCAGCAGACCCTCAAACATAAACAAACGCCAACAGAAACACATTAAGACAAATGACAAGCCATACAACATTGATACATTCGTAAGCTGAAAATAGAGACATAGGTAGACAGACCAACGCATAGGAAGAGATGAAAAAGGCAAAGGTAAGCACACACATATGCACACACACGCACACACACACACACACGCACACACACACACACACACACACACACACACACACACACACACACACACACACACACACACACACACACACACACACACACACACACACACACACACACACACACACACACGCACGCACACACACACACACACACACACACACACACACACACACACACACACACACACACACACACACACACACACACACACACACACACACACACACACACACACACACACACACACACACACACACACACACACACACACACACACACACACACACACACATACACACATGCACACACACACACGCACGCACACACACACAAACATACATACACAAACGCACACAAAACACACATACACACACACACACACACACACACACACACACACACACACACACACACACACACACACACACACACACATGTAATCTTTGTAGTGTTTTGTGTGCTTGAATAAAATTGGTTCGCGGCTTTTAGAAGAACAAGGCAACTAAAATAAGCAGCATGGGACAATGTAAACGTAGTCGTGTCTTGATACCACTTAAGCTGAATGAAATCACCTAAACTTGGCCAGAAATGAACATTTTAAAGGCAATGCGGACATGTGTGCTTAAGTTCATGAAGTGGTTGAATTTGAAAAGAAAAGTTGTTATAGTCTTTATTTGATCTAATATATATATTTTTTCAATTCATGAATATCTTCTATTGATATTGCCATTATCATTACCATTGTTATCGTTTAGTTATATATTTCTTCATATACTAATTAATACATTCATTCTTTTTTATATTAAAAGATAGTCTAGCATAGAGCTGTATCCAAAGATTCCTTCCTTGTATTAATGTTACTCAAATTTCTAGGCGTCTTAGGTAAGTTTTATCCAAGGCGTAGTACTTCTAGCTAACCATTACACACTATTTAGTATTCGCACCTTCTTAGACTATTCCACATAATAACTACCATTATCATAAAATCTCTAGGTATTTAGACTAAATATATTGAGTATACTAGATAACAGTATCCTTTATGTATTCCAGTTTCATTAGAATATTCTAGGTTATGAATGCCATTTATGCAGGAAGATCTGGCATGAGGGGATAGAAATGTGAAGGAATTCTGTATCAAGTTAATAGAGTTTACTAGTTTTAAACTACTCCCTCGACACACAAGAAAGCCCTCCATTTCTAGAGAAAGCAAAGACTCTCTATGTCATTTAGATTTCTAGATAGACTTCTAGGAATATTCTGCAATCTAGTTGCTCTCAGAACGCATAGAATAAGCAGATCTTTTGATTACGACAAAGAAATGAGCGAAAGCCCCGCAAAATTTAGGGAGAAATAAATTTGTGAAAAAATATATGATTTTATTTTTTTCAGGAAGAAGGTAGTGACAGACGTGGTAATGATCAGAATTCTAAATTCACCTCGTCAGTTTTTTTTTTCCAAATTAATATCTAATTCGGCTAAGAGTGGGCTCTGGATTTTGTTGGGTTAAAATTATATCTTAAAACCAAAACTCTTTAGCATAATTATTTTTTCTTCTCTATTTGGTTTGAGGCAAGCTTATTTTATTCACAAATTTTAGGCTACCAAAGTTATATCTTATTTTCATTTATCTTATTCTAAGTTTATTTTGATTTGTTTAACTTGATGTTTTAAAAAAAAAATTAATCCCGCTTATTCTATTTTATCTTATTTATTTATATATTCATTCAATTATTTTTTACTATATTTTATTTCAATCTATTTACTTTATTTTATTTTATTTTATTTCATTTCATTTTATCTTATTTTATTTTATTTTCCTTTACTTTATTCTATTTTGTTTTATTTAATTTTACCTTATTTTATTCTTTTCTATTTTACTTTGTTTTATTTGATTCTATCTCATCGTGTTTACTATTTATTGATTATTTATTATTACAATTATTTATCATTACAATTATTTATTATTAC
>NC_134797.1:7532767-7547767 GCF_046742065.1 Oratosquilla oratoria | reverse complement strand
AGGCAGTCCAATTCACATCGGGCAAAATTAGTTGGCATAATGTGAACAATAGGCATTTTTTGCCTAATGTTAACAAATTGTAAACTTTATGCAAACTGCTTGCCTAATGTAAACATTAGGCAATTTTCTGCCTAATGTTCTCATTAGGCAATTATCCACATTACGCGTAACATATATATATATATATATATGTATATATATATATATATTTATATATGAATATATATATAAACACACACAAACATACATATATATATATATATGAATATATATAAACACACACAAAATATACATATATATATATATATATATATATATATATATATATATATATATATATATATATACAGAGAGAGAGAGAGAGAGAGAGAGAGAGAGAGAGAGAGAGAGAGAGAGGTGTAAGGAGTGGAGTGGAAAAAGCAAATGAAGGCGCTTTTAGGAAATGAATGTGGGAAAGAGAATATGGAAAGAGAGAGGAAACAAAATCTAAAAGATAAGGGGACGTTAAAAGAAAGATAAAGACAAATGATGAGTATAAGGAGAAGGGGAAGGACGAAGAGGAGAAATATAGAACGAGTATGAGAAAAAAGTGGAGGAATAAGGAAATGTGGTAACAGTGGTGATGCAGATTTTAATTGTAGTTGTTGTTGTGGTTATGTTTGAGGTTGTGGTTGTGGTTGTAGTTGTGGTTGTGGTTGTGGTTGTGGTTGTGGTTATAGTTGTTATTGTGGTTGTGGTTGTGGTTGTGGTTGTGGTTGTGGTTGTAGTTGTGGTTGTGGTTGTTGTTATGGTTGTGGTTGGGGTTGGGGTTGTGGTTGTGGTTGCGGATGTGGTTGTGGTTGTGGTTGTGATTGTGGTTGTGGTTGTGGTTGTGGTTGTGGTTGTGGTTGTGGTTGTGGTTGTAGTTGTGGTTGTGGTTATGGTTGTGGTTGTGGTTGTGGTTGTTGTTCTGGTTGTGGATGCGGTTGTGGATGCGGTTGCGGTTGTGGTTGTGCTTGCGGTTGTGGTTGTGGTTGTGGTTGTGGTTGTGGTTGTGGTTGCGGTTGTGGTTGTGGTTGTGGTTGTGGTTGTGGTTGTGGTTGTGGTTGTGGTTGTGGTTGTGGTTGTGGTTGTGGTTGTGGTTGTGGTTGTGGTTGTGGTTGTGGTTGTGGTTGTTGTTCTGTTTGTGGATGCGGTTGTGGATGCGGTTGCGGTTGCGGTTGTGGTTGTGGTTGCGGTTGTGGTTGTGGTTGTGGTTGTGGTTGTGGTTGTGGTTGTGGTTGTGGTTGTGGTTGTGGTTGTGGTTGTGGTTGTGGTTGTGGTTGTGGTTGTGGTTGTGGTTGTGGTTGTGGTTGTGGTTGTGGTTGTGGTTCTGTTTGTGGATGCGGTTGCGGTTGTGGTTGTGGTTGTGGTTGTGGTTGTGGTTGTGGTTGTGGTTGTGGTTGTGGTTGTGGTTGTGGTTGTGGTTGTGGTTGTGGTTGTGGTTGTGTTTGTGTTTGTGGTTGTGGTTGTGGTTGTGGATGTGGTTGTGATTGTGGTCGTGGAAACGGTTGTGGTTGCGGTTGTGGTTGTGGTTGCGGTTGTGGCTGTGGCTGTGGCTGTGGGTGTGGTTGTAGTTGTGGTTCTGGTTGTGGTTGTGGTTGTGGTTGTGGTTATGGTTGTGGTTGTGGTTGTGGTTGTGGTTGTGGTTGTGGTTGTGGTTGTGGTTGTGGTTGTGGTTGTGGTTGTGGTTGTGGTTGTGGTTGTGGTTGTGGTTGTGGTTGTGGCTGTGGTTGTGTCTGTGGTTGTGGCCGTGGTTTGTTTGCCATTTTGATAATAGAAGAGCACGGCAAGAGGGAAACGAAGATAAAAGGGAATAGAGAAAAGGTGAGTGTGAAATAGAGAGAAGATAACATGAAAAAAGCAAGAAAGAAGAGGAAAGAGCAAATATGAGATAGCCAGAGAGAGAGAGAGAGCAAAAGAGAGCAAAGAGCCAGTGAGAGCAAAAGGGAGAGAGGAAGCGAGAGAGAGAGAGAGAGAGAGTGTGAGAGAGTGAAACTGCCGTGGAAAATACTGGACGGGAAAAATGTATAAAACTCTATACATAAATCAGGTCGAGCGTGTCACGGGCAATTTCGAAAACAACACAAAAATTTTGGGTCGACGATACGAAGGGACCTAGATGTGGGGGTGGGGGGGGAGTGTGGTGCCGAAAGCCGTGTTAACCTCTTCAATACTGATCCGTTTCTGTGCATATCATATTCTTAGTAATCTAATTTTTTAACGAGACTGATAGATCACGACCCATGTCCTTATCAAAATTTTAACTTTAAGTGCATAGATTCGTCTATATTTCAAAGGAATAGAAAGAGTAAATATATTTCGTTGTATCAAAGTGGTATATATAAAGATAGGTATTTGGTGATGTTGACCAATAGCATAATAACATATATAAACATTTTCTTCCGACACAATTTCTTTATTCAAAGAACCGAAAGTAAATATATATCAATTCGTTAACGGCTGGGATCCTATATATATTATCGCCAGGTAGCTCTATCAAAACGCTAAAATACAGCGTGTCGTTTATGACTTAAACCAATATTAGTTATTTCGTATATGGAAGGGAATTTCTCCTCTATTTTTTATCAGTGATATGAAGGCGCTACTAAGACTCTATGCCATTGGATCAAACCTCTACAAATAGTAACATTAAAAAAACAATAAAACAAAATGAACTGAAATAGAATAGAATAGAATGAAATTAAATGGAATAGAATAAGGTAGAGTAAAATAAATAAAACAAAACAGAATAAGATTAGTAAAATAAGGTAAAGTTGAACAAAGCAAAAAACAAACAAACAAACAGAGAGACAACTGAAAGATAAAAGAAAAAATCAACTAAACTGAAATTACATAACAATTATATAGAATAAAGCTAAATGAAATAAAAATCAATGAAACATAAGAAAAAAAGAAAATTAAACGTTGATATCAGTCATAAATATATATTTCCTTGTGAGTCTGAAGTTTAAACAATTAGAACAAAGAAAATTAGAACAATCAAAAAGAACAAAAGAACAACAACAAAAGAAGGATGTAAAGACAAAAAATAAAATGAAAAGAAAAGAGAAAAAGGGAGATGAAAAATCCACAGATATATAATGAGTTGAAAATTTTAAACATTACACAAAACAGGTTAAATATAAATAAATTTGACAATAGGAGTGAGAACAGAGAATAGAAAATAAGGAGAAGAAAAAATAAGATATGTAAAAATATTTGTGAATAACAAATCAATACGAATCAAGCACGCACTCTCTTCCTGTCCGCCAACATGCAATCCTTCACAAACACATGCACGCACGCACGCACAAGCACATGCACATCATTTTTCATAGATCTGTTCATATATAAGCTCTTACCTCTTATTTGGGAGGCTAATAGCTGTCGACCACGGGTCCAACACGTGATCTAAGACCAGTGGTGAATGGCACACGCATACACAAACATGCAGACGCACACACACACACACACACACACACAAACACACACACACACACACACACACACACACACACACACACACACACACACACACACACACACACACACACACACACACACACACACACACACACACACACACACACACACACACACACACACACACACACACACACACATACACACACACATACACACACACACACACACACACACACACACACACACACAAACACACACACACACACACACACACACACATGCACACACACACACACACACACACACACACACACACACACACACACACACACACACACACACACACACACACACACACACACACACATGTAAAACAGATGAACTCTTTTTGACATGAATATTGAAAAGAGTAGTTGCTCTATTTTTAAAAAAAGAAGCATTTTACTCAAAATCTTGAAGAAATTAATCATTTCACTAAAACAATAAAAAAAAAAAACGATTTATCTGACACTTTTTGAAGACAGTATTCTTTCTTGAAAATCAGAAATTGTGTGTTGATAAAGAAGGCACCCTTTTCCTGGACTCAGAGAGAACGAGCAGGTGATTCTCCCGATTATGAACATAGTAATCTGTTTCGAAAAGAGAATCTTGAAGATATTACTTTTTCCTCCAAATCATAGCCATCAATACTTAAAAATCAAAGTGAGCTGTCGATAATCTAGAAAAACAATAAAAAAAGGTTAAGGAGAGCCATGTTTATTTTAAGAAGGTGAATATATTGATTTTTTCATACAAATTATAAAGAGTAGTCTCTCCTAAACAAACAGTGAATGGAAGAAATCTTTCTTTCATACTCACAACGAAAGACATATTTTTCTCAAGATTAGGAAGACTTTCTAGCGAAACCGAAAATGCTAATTAGGATTTCACCTGAGGCTGGCTATTGGGATGGTGGGCTGGTGGGTTGCTTGGAGAGATTGTTATTGAGTCTACAGCCGGAAGAAATAGACCGTTTTGCGAGATGGGAAAGAGAGAGAAAGAATAATTTCATTTAAAGCAAGAGGAGACTGAAAAGATAAAAAAAATAGAAACAGAATAATTAGAGAATATTTTTGTGATTTAACAAAAAAGTACATAATGAGTAAAAGAGGAGAAACAATTGGAAAAAGAGAGAAAAAATAACTCGCTTAAAAAAGGAGATAAAAAGAGTAGAAATAGAATAGAATTTGGCATGAAAGGAAGAACAATTATATGCGCTTATCAAAAGATAGAAACAAATGGGAAGAATAGAAACAGGAAAAAGGCAAAGGGAAAGAAGAGGAACAGAAATAAAGTTAAAATATAAATGAGATAAAAAGAAAAAATATGAAAAAACAATAAAAGGAGGAAAAAGATGAACAGGAAGGAAAGGAAAAGAGCAATAACAAGAATAAAAGATGGGTACAAAAAAGAGATGAAAAATAAACTTATGTGCAGGAACAGAGAATGGTAAAGGAATAGAAAGAAGAAGAAAGAAAATAAGAAGAAAATATAAAATATGAAGAGGAGAAATGTGATGTATAAGAACTCTCTAAAAAAAACAAAAAAGAGAGAGAGAGAGAGAGAGAGAGAGAGAGAGAGAGAGAGAGAGAGAGAGAGAAAGAAAGAAAGAAAGAGAGAGACAGAGAGAGAGAATCGTAATCATAATGCTAGCAGAAAGATGAAATACAAAAGAAAAGACCAAAAGAAAGAAAAACAAAAAATAGATAAGAGTGGATGGCAAAGAAGAAGAGGAATGTGGTGGAGAAAAATATAAAAACTACAAAAGATTACTCAGAATAGTAAAACAATCTAATAGTACCAAGAGATAGTTATAAGAAAGCTAAATAACTAAAGAAAAAACCATAAATGAACAAAGTGGGCGGTCGGAGAAAGAAAAATCAGGAAAAGACTTTAAGAATAAATTAAAAAAGACTCGTGTACAAAACAATGGAAGGGAATAAAAGAGAAACGAACAGAACAAAAGAAGAGCAAAACAAATAAAAAAAAAAAAGCGAAAGAGACATGAAAGGGAAAAAGAGGAAGATGGATGGATGGGAATATAAAATTGGGAATGAAAGAGAAGAAGAACGAATTCAAAACGAAGTAGAAGACGCCGACGATAGAAAGGATGCGGACGAAGGAAAAGTTAAAGATAATGGCAATGATAAAGATAAAGGTGTGGATAACAGTAAAGGTTAGGAGAATAAAGTGAACAAAGACAAGGACAAGATAAAATACAAAAACAAAGACAAAGGCATAAACAAAGACAAAAACAATGACAAAGACAAATACAAAGGCAAAGACAAAGACAAAGGCAAAAAAAAAGAAAAAAAAAAGACAAAGACAAAGACAAAGACAAAGACAAAGACAAAGACAAAGACAGACAAAGACAGACAAAGACAGACAAAGACAGACAAAGACAGACAAAGACAGACAAAGACAGACAAAGACAGACAAAGACAAAGACAAAGACAAAGACAAAGACAGACAAAGACAAAGACAAAGACAAAGACAAAGACAAAGGCAAATGCGAAGGCAAAGACAAAGGCAAAGGCAAAGGCAAAGGCAAAGGCAAAGGCAAAGGCAAAGGTAAAGACAAAGACGAAGGCAAGGGCAAAGACAAAGGCAAAGGCAAATGCAAAGGTAAAGGCAAAGGCAAAGGTAAAGGCAAAGGCAAAGGCAAAGGCAAAGCCAAAGGCAAAGGCAAATGTAAAGGCAAAGGCAAAGGCAAATGTAAAGGTAAAGGCAAAGGCAAAGGCAAAGGTAAGGACGAAGACAGAGACACAGACAAAGAAAAGGAAAATATAAAGACAAAAACAAAAACAAAGACATAGACAGAGACAAATAAGAATAAAAGAAAGAAAAAAATATAACGACAACAACAAAAAAGGAAGGTAACGACGTAACGAGGAAGACGATGTTGAAGACAAAGAAAAATAAAAGAAGAAAACACAAAGACGACGACAAAGGCGAAGACGATGATGAATACAAAGGCAAAAAGAAAAACAGTTTTGGAGATGAAAAAAAAAAGGAAATAAAAACAAAAAAAAGAATATGGGAGAGGAAAAGGAAATGGTATTAGATAATAGGAAGAAAATGGGGAGGGGAAGAAAACGATGGCGGAAAACAAGTATGAGCCTGGGAATGAGAAAGATGATGATGAGGTGGAGTGGGATGGAAAGAAGGAGTGAGGAGAAGAATAGGAGTTGTAGAAAGAGGAGGAGGAAGACTGGGAATGGCAGGTAGTGTTAAACACAGGAAAAACAAAACAAAAAACAAAACAAAAAACAGATGAAGTCAAATGACTTACACGGTATGGGAGAGGCGATGGCCTGGGTTGAGTTAAATAATTATGTGAATCAATGAATGTGTGTATTTATCTATTTTCTGAAATCATTGTTGTATACATGAAAGGGGTATGACTGTGTGTGTGTGTGTGTGTGTGTGTGTGTGTGTGTGTGTGTGTGTGTGTGTGTGTGTGTGTGTGTGTGTGTGTGTGTGTGTGTACAGTTATATAAAATATATATGTGCAAATGTGTGTACATATGTCAGAAGTAACCAAGTTAAATATGTGCAATAAACAAAAGTGAGTACATACGAAAAATTAAGAAAACATGAATGATCCCTCAAACATAAAGATAACGTTATTACGGTGCAGAGAAAAAAAGGTAATTAATGATCATTAAAACGAAAAGAAAAGAAATAACGACCAACAAAAGAAAGAAAACGAAGAAGGCTAATGAGATGAACAGTGCAAAAGGAAATTCTGATCATTTGGCAATTGTAAATATGAAACAAAGAAAATTAAAAAATAAGATAAAATAAAAAAGAAACAAACTAGGATAAAGCTTAATTAAATCCTATAAAGATGACATAACCACGGAAATAGAATATATGCAAACATAAAAGTAGAATTAAAACATAAACAGAAATTATGTAAATAAATAAACTTGATATAATCAAATAAAAAGAAAAAGTATCTAAAATAATATGGAATTAAAAGATATATTCTATAAAATTGACGAAGAGAATAAAGATGACGATACAAAAGAAAAATAATGTTCGAGGAAGAAGAAGATGATAGATGGTAAAAAAAAAACACGTAATAGTAAAAAGAAAGAGGAAGAGTGAAGATTGTGATGGAAGATGAGGAATAAAAGAAGAAGATGAAAAAAATAATAAAGTGAGAATGAAAACTGGAGGGAGAAGGAGAAAGAGAAGAACAATGAGAATGCATAAAAGTGGAAGCAGAAATTGAAGGAGAAAGAGGAGAAATAGAAAACGAAGGAAAAGGAGAAGTAGAAAGAGAAGAAGAAGAAGGAGAAGAATGAGTGCAGGAAGAAAGAGAAAGCGATGGAGAGGGAGAAATGGAGGGGGAGGAGAAAAAGAGAGAAGGCGAAGGAAGAAGGAAAATGAGGATGTTGAAGGAAGAGGAGGAGTAGAAGAAGAGGAAGAAGGAGGAAAATGAGAGAGGTAAGGGGGAAGAAGGAGAAGACAGACAGACAGACAGACAGACAGACAGACAGACAGACAGACAGACAGAAACAGAGAGAGAGAGAGAGAGAGAGAGAGAGAGAGAGAGAGAGAGAGAGAGAGAGAGAGAGAGAGAGAGAGAGAGAGAGAGAGAGAGAGAGAGAGAGAGAGTGATAGCAAGGAAGAGCAATTGAAAGATATACTCATAAATTCGAGGCTAGGTGTTTCTCTCGAAGTTGTAAAGGTTTCTGAAGACAAGATTTTTCAAAAAGGGATAAATTGCAGCAGGAAGGATACACATCCTGAAGTAAATGATTTCACTTTTTGGCACGCCGTGGCACTGGTTTGACACTGGGAGGAGGAAGAAGAGGAGGAGGAGGAGGAGCAGGAGGAGTAGGAGGAGGAAGAGGCGGCGGAAGAGTAGGTGGAAGTGAAGGTACTACAACGTGATCAAATATGAAAACTGAAAAAATATCCAACTACGATGCTATCTGGAAAATGTTATAGAAACTAGAAGTTGAAAGTAACAAGGAACCTTGGAAAAAATTGGGAAAGGAACTAGGAAAAGAAGAAAATATTAAAATGTGATAATAAGTAAAGAGTAGGCGGAGGAAAAAAAGAGGAAAAAATATATACGTCATTGAAAATAAAGAAATTAATGAGATAAATGGGAGAAGGTAAGGTATAGGACAAAGAGAATAAAAATAAGGAAAAGCTAAAGGAGGACGAGGAGAACACAAGAAGAGTGAAAGAACGAAGAAGAGGAAGGCGAGGAATAGGCCAACAGTCAAGATGAAGAGGATGAAGAATGAAAAAAAGGAAGATGGTAATGGGGGATAGGGCTTTTGTTCTAAGGCTTCCGACTCAGACAAAAAGAGCCTTAGACAGAAATAAAGAAAATGAAGAAAAAGGCAAAGAAAAGAAGAGAAAAACCCCAATTGCGAATTGGAAAAGAAAAAGGAAACAGAGAAAAAAAAAATGGGAGGGAGTCTGAAGCTGGAAGCGACGGACTCAAAAAAAAAAAAAAAAGTATTAGATGAGAGTAAAAAAAAAGTATTAGATGAGAGAAAAAAAAAAAAGGACAAATAAGGGAGATGAAACAATAAGGAAAAGATGGGGCACTAGAAGCGAAAAAGGGAAAATGTAAAGAGGAGGAAGAAAATAAGGAGGAGAGGAGAATAAGAAGAGCGATTAAAAGTAACAGGAGCAGGAGTAGGAAGATGAAAAAAAAGAAGAAATAATAGAAAGAGGAGGAGGAGCAAAAGGAGGTGAGTGTAAAAGAAGAAATAATAGAAAGAGGAGGAGGAGCAAAAGGAGGTGAGTGTAAAAGAAGAAGAGGTACTACAAGAGAAACAGGAAAATGTAAAGAGGAGAAAGAAAATAAAGAGGTGAGGAGAATAAGAAGAACGATTAAAAGTAATAGGAGCAGGAGGAGGAAGATGAAAAGAAGAAGAAATAACAGAAAGAGGAGGAGGAGCAAAAGGAGGTGAGTGTAAAAGAAGAAGATATACTACAAGAGAAACAGGAAAATGTAAAGAGGAAAAAGAAAATAAAGAGGAGAGGAGAATAAGAAGATAGATTAAAAGTAATAAGAGAAGGAAGAGGAAGATGAAAAGAAGAAGAAGAAATGATAGGAAGAGGAGAAAGAGGAGAACGAAGATTAAGAGAGAAAGGAAATGAAGGAGGAAGAAGAGGAGTAAATTGAAAATGAAAAAGAGAAGAGAAGGAGGAAAGAGAAGACAGAAAACGAGTGAAAGGAGAAGGAAAAGAAACAAGAAGACGAAAATAATGATAAGCAAAGAGAAAATGAGAATATGTAGAAGATGTTGAGGTTAAAAAAGAGTATTCCAGCCTAGAATGAAAATAAAGATGGACAAATTGAACAAACAAAGAGATCATAGCATGAAAAGTGAAAGACCAAGATACAATACTACGAAAGTTGAAGAAATTGAGATCACAGCATGAAAAGTGAAAGACCGAAATTGAACAAACAAAGAGATCACAGCATGAAAAATTAAGACCAAGATACAATACTACGAAAGTTGGAGAAATTGAGATCATAACATGAAAAGTGAAAGACCGAAATTGAACAAACAAAGAGATCATAGCATGAAAAGTGAATGACCAAGATACAATACTACGAAAGTTGGAGAAATTGAGATCACAGCATGAAAAGTGAAAGACCGAAATTGAACAAACAAAGAGATTACACCATGAAAAGTGAAAGACCGAAATTGAACAAAAAAAGAGGTAAAATCATAAAAAGTGAAAGACCAAGATACAATACTACGAAAGTTGTAGAAATTGAGATCATAGCATGAAAAGTGAAAGACCGAAATTGAACAAACAAAGAGATCATAGCATGAAAAATGAATGACCAAGATACAATACTACAAAAATTCTGACAGAAAATGAATAAATAGAAAAGAGTAATAAAGAGGATGTAAAACAGGACGTTAAATAAAGAGATAAGGCGTATTAAGATAGAAAGAGTGAGAAAATAATCTAATAGAATGAGAAAGAGATATAAAACCACAAATGAGAGAGGACAAAAAGTATAGAGAGAAATTAAGAGATGATGAGTATTAAGAGAAGAAAAGATAATTTTAAAAAAGGTTATCATTTTCTAGATGGAAGTACTGGAAGAACGAGAAAAAATGGGAGAAAAATTACGAAAAAATTTAATACAGAAGAAGATATAAGTGATGTAAAGAGAGAGAGATGAAGAATGAAAATGTAAAATCGCAAAGATAGAAAAAGAGGAAAATCGAGAAAGCAAAGTCGATGAAAGTGGAAAATATAACAAAGGAAAAAGATAGGTTAGAAGAAAGAATAGAGACGAGAAAAATAGAAAGACGAATAAGAAGAGAGAATAGAGAGGAAAAAAAGAAGAAATCAAAACAGAGAGAAAATTGGAAGAGGTGGAAAGAAATGAAAATACAAAAGAAAAATAGAAAGACAAAAAAAAATGAAAAACAAAGGTGAATGAAAGGGAGCAATAGAAGAAAAATGATAAAAAAGTTCAAAGAGAAAGAGAAATCATGGGGGGAAAAAAGAGAAAAAAAGTAAAACATTAAAAGAAAAAGCAAAGCAATTATCGAAAAACAGAACAATATTTTAGAAAGAATGAGGAAGAAAAGGAGAAGGAGGACAAGGAGGATGAGGAAGTAAAGGAGGGAAACGGGAGGTGGAGTTGGAGAATTTGATTAGGAGTGGAGTCTTGAGCATGAGAAGGACCAGAATTTGAATACGAGGGTGGAATGCACACAAGTAGGAGGGCAATAAAACTTCAAGGAAGAAAAAGGCCAAGGAATTCAGGGAATAGAAAAAGGAAGAGATCGAAATTAGGATGTATGTAAGAAGGAATAAGAAGAATACAAAAATAAGGAAAAATGGAGTAATGCTTGGTCACCGACTAACCACAAAAATGATTCCAAATATCAAAGGTAAATCATACCAAAGTCGACTTAAAACATATGAATTTGTTTTCCTAAAAAGGCGAAGACTCTGAGGTGACTTTATACAGGTCTTTAAGATTCTAAAGGGATTTGACATCAAAAGTGACAAAATGTTCACACTAAATGCAAATCAGACAATAAATAATGGTCTCAAACTGCCAGAGGCAGTGCAATGTAGTTCAGTTCGAAGCTTTAAGATTCGTTTAGGTAAGTAAGATACTGTAATGTCTGACATTTGTATTATATTATTTGTTTGTTATTATTTGTCTTTTTGTCTATTACTATTTGCTTGATTATCGTTTATTATTATCTATCTGTCAATTTATTATTATTCACTATTTACATGTTTATCTATTATTTGACTTTACCTATTTATTTGATTTATTATTATTTATGTTATTATAATTTTACTTATTTATTTATTTGTTTATTTATATGTTTATTTTTATTTATTTATTTATTTATTTATTAATTTATTTGTTTATTTATTTATTTATTTTTTATTTATTCATTTATCATTATTATAATTCTTTTCGCATCCGACCTAGTTGTAAATGAAAAGGTCTCCTGTCGAGATGTTCCTCCATTGTAATCCTTTGTAATCCTTTGTAAATAGATGGGCAAATGGTGAATATGATACAAAGCGACAACACGAGTAGATATTCAACGAAGTGGGGGGATTACAATGGTGAGACACAGGATGAAGAAGAGAAGAAAATTGTAGGAGAGACTTTGAGGATTAGAGAAAATATATGGAGAAGAGAAGAATAATAACAAAGAGAAGAACTAGGAAAGTGATAGGAAGGAGGAAGAAGGGAAAGAGAAGGGTGAGGAAGAGAAGAGGGAAAAAAGAAAGAGTAGGAGGAGGAGGAGAAAAATTAGGGAGAGTAGGAGGCGAAGAAGGATGGAAGTAGGAGAGGAGACGGACAAGAGGAAATTAGTGATAGCAGTGTAAATGAAAATGAGTAGAAATTGTTCGAAAGACATGTGGGGACCTGAAACATAACTTTGTAATTTTTTGGTGGCTGTACAGCTTTGGATAGCAGATGTATATAATATACCTAGTAGATAGAGCTTAGGAGCTCAGGATGGGGGTTGTGAGCTAGAGTTTTGGGCAGATGACTGGTGGTTGGTTGCCATGAGCCCTTGAGTTATGGGCTTAGTAAAGGAATTGGAACTTTGGGTTATTGGTTGGGGTGTGTATGATAAAGGCTGAGTGTTGAGAGATAAGGGTTTAGGCTTAAAATGTTAAATTTCGAATTCTGGCCTCTGGTGTATAGGGTTTCAGTACTAGGAAAAAAAAATTGAGCCGAGGGACTGAGATATCTAGGCTGAGGGACGGGTTAATGAAATGAAACATGGTTTGTTATAACCGTAGACTTGTCCCAAACACGGTCTTGAACATTTGCGAGTATAGAAATTAATGCAATACACATAACATATTGTATACTTGTGAATGAAGAGTAAGACAGAAAGTAATAATGATCACTGTAATAAAAAGGATGAACTGGGACAAGAAGTGGAGAAGAAAAATTAGGAAAAGGAGTGGGTTGAACAATGGGAGGAGCATGGGAATTAGAAAACGACATAGGAGAATGAGAATAACAAGTAGCAGATGGGATGAAAAGCAGGTGATGAAAGAAGAGAAGAACCATGTATCAGGCGAGAAGAAGAATGTAGAGAAGGAAGAGGAGAAAGACGAGAAGTAGGTGGTGGAAGATTATAAGTAGCAGATTAAGGAAGAGAAGTTGGAGTCAGAGTAGCACCAGATGGCAAAGAAGAAGAAATGGAAAAGAAAAGGTAAGAAAAGGGAAAAGGGGAAAGGAGGAGAAGAGGGAAGAGGATAAGAAGGAGGAGAAAGGAAAAGAGGAGAGAAGGAGGGCGAGGAGAAAGCGAAGGAGGAACCTTCTTTGCAGTGACAGCTGGAGATCTGTACAGGACGAAGAGGGGCATTAGATGCACATCTCTCAAAGAGAGAGAGAGAGAGAGAGAGAGAGAGAGAGAGAGAGAGAGAGAGAGAGAGAGAGAGAGAGAGAGAGAGAGAGAGAGAGAGAGAGAGAGAGAGAGAGAGAGAGAGAGAGAGAGAGGGAGAGAGAGAGGGAGAGAGAGAGAGAGAGAGAGAGAGAGAGAGAGAGAGAGAGAGACAGACAGACAGACTTGAGGAAATGTGAGGAGAGATGTAGACTCTAAAACTAGAGAGCAAAAGGAGAGCAAGACGAAGGAGAACCTAATTGGCTGCTGGGAAATGGAAGCCGTCGGTAATCTCGCCTGAGATGCCTATTAACGCCAGATAAATCTATTCAGTATGTATTTCTGCGATCTACGTTGGTTCTGCTGGGTAGAAGTAAAATGTGGTCATTATTTTGCATTTTGGAAAATTATAGTTATACAGCTTTTCCAGGCATATTTTGTACATCACTAGATTTTCTGAAATATATATATATATATATATATATATATTCATATATATATATACATATATATATATATATATATTATTGAATTTGAATAGATGAATATTGAACGAGAGTAAGCTTTGATCTACTCCCCACCCACACCCATCTGTATGCTGGAAATGTTGAGTGCTGGTAGCCATTTGTGAAATCATGAAAGGGAAAGAGAGTGAGTGGGGAGAAGATGAAGCGGAGAAGAAAATGAGTAATAACGATGGAAGGGACACAAAAACAGAGAAACAAGAGAAAAACGATAGTAGAGAGAGAAAAAAAATGGTTTGTTTAAAATAAAACGTGACCCAAGATCATGGTGAATCACACACACACACACACACACACACACACACACACACACACACACACACACACACACACACACACACACACACACACACACACACACACACACACACACACACACACACACACACACACACACACACACACACACACACACACACACACACACACACACACACACACACACACACACACACACACACACACACATGGCGCTGTGGTTAGAGCTCTGGCCTGCCACTACGGAGGTCCGGGTTCGATCCTCGCCCGGGGCTGAAATAATATCAGTATCGCAGCGCTGAGGGGTGTTACTCCAACTCTCGTGGGCGGGGAGTTGGGGGTGTGTGTGTGTGTGCAAGGTCATAGCATTACCCATAGATCGGACCTACGAGCTCTGAGCTCTCTTCCAGGAAGGAAATAGCTGTCGATCACGAGTCCAACACGTGATCCAAAGACCAAGTGAACACACACACACACACACACACACACACACACACTCACACACACACACACACCCACTCGGTGGTACAGTTGGTAGAGCGCTGAACTGGGAAGCAGAAGTGCTCCCAGTAGCCAGTTCGAATCCTGCCCAGGGCCGAACTTATTTCGGTATCGCTGTGCCTCGGGTCGTTACTCTGACTCTCGTGGGCGGGGAGTTGGGTGTGTGTGTGTGTGCAAGGTCATAGCATTACCCATAGATCGGACCTACGAGCTCTGAGCTCTCTTCCAGGAGGGAAATAGCTGTCGATCACGAGTCCAACACGTGATCCAAAGACCAAGTGAATACACAAACACACACACACACACACACACACACACACACACACACACACACACACACACACACA
>NC_134797.1:7522767-7530267 GCF_046742065.1 Oratosquilla oratoria | reverse complement strand
GAAGAGGTGCAGGAGGATCCCAGTTCGAGAAACAATCGCTTCCCGATATCAGTGGGATGTCTCTGTCTGAGCTTTATTTCAGATCTCTTCGTAATGGGCGAGGAAATAGGTGGAGTGGAGGTGGAGGAGGAGGAGGAGGTGGAAGTGGAGAAAAAGGTGGAGGTGGAGATGGAGGTGGAGGTGGAGGTGGAGGTGGAGGTGTAAGTAGATGAAGGTTGAAGAGCGCGTGGTAGAGGATGGGAAAAATTGAGATGCAATTGAAGGAAGATCTTGCAGCGAAGTCTGGAGAAGTGGAAATGGAGTTGGAGGTGCAGGTGGAGTTAGAAGGTGGAGGGGTTAGGTTGAAGAGCGTGAGGTAGGGGATGGGAACGTTGAGGTGGAAGTGGAAGAAGATATCGAAATACAGGATGAGGAAATAGAGGTGGAAGAAGAGGAGGATAAGGATCTTGTGATGAAGGATAGGAAAGTGGAAATGGAGTGGAAGAAAGTGGAATATAAAGAACCTTAAGAGGAGGATTTGGAATCTAAGGCCAAAGTGGTTAGAGATCTAGAATAAAGTGTAAATGTGGAGGTCAAAGGGGATGCATAAGATCCAAAACTGAAGGATTTAGATGTGGGGGTCGAGATTGAGGTTGAATAGCCCACAGTGGAAGGACGAGGAAGTGGAAACTGAAATGAAGGTTTAAGATCTGGAGGCAGAACACTGAAAATGTGAGGTGGAGGTGGAATTGAACGTGGAAGGGGAGATGAAGATATAGGTGAACGTGGACTTAGAAGTTGAGGTGAAGGTAAGGATGAAGGCAGAGGTAGGATCTCAGGGTGGAAGACCGAGGAGAAGGTGAAATGGAGATAGAGGTGAAGATGGAAGACCCTGGATTGACACCCACCTTGAAAGAGGATGAGAAAGTGGAGGACGAAGATGTGGAGGGAAAACAGGAGCAAGAGGAGTTGGGATGAACATAGGAAAATGGTTCTGTGCCACGTGGTGCGCTTAGGCCTTTGAATCGGACACATCGATATTCCAGCCGAAGTCGAAGAAGAAGAACTCGAAGTCGAAGAAGAAGAAGACGAGGAGAGACGAAAGAGAGGCTCGCTCGGAGTATCGGGAATGTGGTGGAAGCAGAATGCAGGCTCGAAGAGCCGGGGTTTGGGAAGAGAGCCGTAGGGTGGACTGGAAAGAGAGCCGTGGGGTGGACTGGGAGGGGTGGAGTGAAAAGGATTGGGAAACGAGGAAGGAAGAAAGAAGGTGGAGAGGCAAGAAAACAGGGAGTAGAGATTGAAAGAAGGAAAAGACAGAGAGAAGGAAAAGACAGAGGGAAGGAAAAGAGAAAGGTAGAGAGTAAAAGAAGGAAAAGACAGAGAGAAGGAAAAGACAGTGGGAAGGAAAAGAGAAAGGTAGAGATTGAAAGAAGGAAAAGACAGAGAGAAGGAAAAGACAGAGGGAAGGAAAAGAGAAAAGTAGAGATTGAAAGAAGGAAAAGACAGAGAGAAGGAAAAGAGAAATGATGAAGGAGGGAGGGAGGGTAAAAATAAAAATGGGGATGGGGAACAAAAGATGCAAGGAAAGAGGAAGAAAAGAAAAGAGGAAAAGGAGAAGGGAAAGCGAAAGAGGCGAGAGAAAAAGGGAAGAACGAAGATGAATAAAACAAGAGGCTCAAGAGTGAAAAAAGGAAGTAGAACAGAAACAGTAACAAGAGGAGGAGCAGAAACGACAACAGAAGGAAGAAAAAAATATACGAAAAAGAAGAACGAAATGAGAAAGAGAAAAAAAAATAAGAACAGAAAGACCAGAGTTTAGATGAGGAAAAGAACAGGAACAAGGCAAGAGTAAGAAAAGGAGGAACAAGAATAGAAACAGGACCAAAGAATAAACGAAAACGAAGATTGAGAACAGGAAGATGAACTACAGGAAGACGAAAAGTAAGAGTCTAAGAAACTGAGAGGAACGATGAAATACCAAACCCACTGGCACAGAAGAACGAAGAGGAGGCGGGATTGAACCTAGAAGTGGCAACTAAGAAATGTTGAACGTGTGATACGAAAATATGTGATGGAGAACGAAAGAGTAGAATGGATACCTAAACTGGCTGTACAAACAAGAACGAGAGAAGTGGGACTCAATCATGGTGAGCCACTTGGAAGGTGCACGAAGGAAGCCGGGAGCGGTGAAGAGACACAGGGGAGCTTGAGGAGACGTAAGTTGATTAAGGAGGTGACGAAATGGATAAAGAAGTTGAAAGTGTGAGGAGGATAGAGAAGTATGTCATGGGGGTAAATGAAGCAAGCACGGGTATTAGGGAGGAAAAGGAAGCGAAAAAGTATTAGACGAGGTTGCCAGTGATTCACCAGTGCTTCTATACTTGTGTCAAATTTCTCGCCTTATGAGGTAAGGGAATGGGAAAGATGAGTAAAAGTAGCAACGACTGCAACAGCACTGTAGGAGAGAGGCCAAACGTAGAGTATAGGATCCAATGTATTGAACGTTTCTGAAGAAGCCCTGCTGGGCGAAACGTTAGATACATTGGATCCCATACTCTGCGTTTGGCCTCTCTCCTACAATGAGAAAGAGATAATTGGGGAGAAAGGGAAGAGGTAAGAGATGATATGGGAAACAGGGGAAGAAGGGAGAAGAGGCTATGGGTAGAGGGAGAGGTATAAATAAGAAAATAAAAGAGGGAAGAGAGAGGGGAGGGGGAGGGTGAATAGGAACGGGGAAGAACAGATTCGTGAACGTTAATTGGAATAAGTGAGGAAAGGGAAGAGGGAAGAAAGGGGAGGGGGAGAATGACTACATTCAAGGGTTGAGGGATAAGTTAGAAAAGGATAGAGAAGGTAAGAAATAAAAAAATAAATGAGGGAAGAGAAGAAAAAATAAGTGGAGAGAGGAAATAAATGGTGATAGGCGAGAAGAGAAATAAGGAGAGAAAGAGAGGAGAAAGAGAATAAAAGACAAGATAAAAAGAAGAAGTAGATATATGAGTTAGAAGAGAGAGGAAAGAACAGGAGATAGAGAGTTACAAGGGATAGAAGAAAGAGGGGGAAAGGGGTGAGGAGAAGACGAAGGAAGTGAAGGAAAATGGGTGAAATGTATATAAAGAGAAGGGGGGAAAGGAAACTGCGTCAGGAAATATGACAGAAGCAAATGGGAGTAAACGAGGAGGCACAAATGGGAACGGACGGGGCCACTGTGCCTGAGTACACACGTTTGTAGAAGGAACGCGAGGAGGAAGAGAGAAAAGAGGGAGTAAACGAAAGATAAAAGGAAAAGAGAAGAAGAATAACAATAAAACGAAGACATTTGCGGGTAAATAAACAGGTCGAACGAGAATACCAAACAAAGGTAGGTGTCCCGTTTGGTGACATGAGAGGAAACAATGGCGAGAAGAAAGAGGAGCATGGGATGGATAGACAATAGAAGAATATGTATAGCATGGCCAAAGACAATGGAGGTATGAGAAGAAACATAGAGAACAGAGCGTGGAGCGAATACAGAGAGCATTGAAGCTATTGAGAAACATGGGGAAGATGTAAAAGGGTAAGGAAAGACAATAGAGGCATGTATATCTCGGTTTAAGACTTCGAGAGCATAAGAAGGAGCATAGAGGGGCAGAGCATAGAACGAATACAGAACGTATAAAAGGAAAGGAAAAAGAGCATGGGTAACTCATAGGAGCATGTATATAGAATGGTTGAAGACAATGGGAGCATAAGAAGGAGCATAGAAATAAGAGTGTGGAATGAAGACAAAGATCATGAAAGGATGTGGAAGAGCATATGAAAGAGGAAAAGGAGCATTGGAAGAGGATGGAAGGATGTGTGTAGCATGGCTGAAGATATTGGGAACATAAAAAGAAGCATAGGGAATAGAGCATGGAATGAATACAAAGTATATGAAAGAAAGTAGAAGAGCATGAGGAAGAGGAAAAAGAGCATGGGAAGATGGTGGAAGGATGTGTGTAGCATGGCTGAATATATTGGGAATATGAAAAGGAGCATAGGAAAAAGAGCATGGAGTGAATACACGTAGGAAATCCACGTAAAAACTATCCAGGTATGAACACGTAAAAGAATTTTATGTAAGGACCTTCCTTGATAAGGCCTTCCACAGAAAAACCTCCCGAATGGGATCTGACGCCCAAGAACCTTCGCCATAAGTACCTTCCATATAAGGACCTTACAAAAACCTCACAAGTAAAGACAAGTCCTATACTTTCAAAGTAAGGACTCTATATCTAAGGGTCTCCAAATGGAAGGTAGTAACTGCAGAGGGTATATAGTTGGGGGAAGTGCGTGCAACTGAGGGGCGAGTAGACCCCTGACATGCTCATCAAGTTTTCTATTTCAGAGGCATATCAGCTGGTTTTTAAAAACTAATGCAATATTTAATAAAGAAACTAGTTTATATATATATATATATACATATAATATATATATATATATATACACACATATTATATATATCATATGTATATATATATATATACATATATATATACATATATATATATATATATATATATATATAGATGTATATATATATATATATATAGATTAAATATATATATATATATATATGTATATATATATATAGATGTATATATATATATATATATATATATATATATAAATGAATAATGGAATAAATAGAAAAATTCCTCAATGAATAAATGAATTGATTAATCAACTAAAATAAGTAAATATATAAATTAAGAATTAGATAGATAAATTGATCAATGAATGAATGAAATATAATAAAATGAATAGGTAGTAAAATACATAAATAAATAAATAGATAAATGAATAAATAAATAAATAAATAAATAACTAATTGATTAAATATATAGACAAATAAAGTAATAAAGTAAATAAGTGAAAAAATAGATAAATAAATAAATAGATAAATAAATAAATAAATAAATAAATAAATAAATAAATAAATAAATAAATAAATAAATAAATAAATAAATGAATGAATGAATGAATAAATAGACAAATTAAATAATCAAGTAAATAAATAAGTAAAACAGATAGATAAAAAATTTGAATGGAAAGGAATTAGAATGCACTAAGAAAGACAATGCAATATATAAAAGAAGAAGAATGAGAACAGAATTGTAGATGAGGGAGCGAGGGGAGGATGCAACGAAGCAACAAATAAATAAATAAAGAAGAGAAAATTTAGAAAAGAAAATGAGTGAAATATGTAAAAGTATAAAAGGAAAAGTAAAAACGAAATGAAGAGAGAAAAAAAGTCGCGTCAGAAAGAATCCTCCAAGAAATACGAAAAGAAAAATGTGTCAAATAAATAAAGAAAAATTAGAAATATGAATTGTGCCTAGAATTATAGGAAAAAATAGTAAAAAAAGAAACAGAAAAGTCATCGATGTTGCCAACAGAATATCACAAAAAGATAGAATAGTCATAAGTATGACGAAAGTGGAAAAAAATATGAAAATATGAGAAATAGTGATTTGGATAGATAGAGAAAAAGAAAAGAGCAACTATTAGAAGACAGAAGAAAAAGAAAATAGTGATACGAACAAACAACAGGAACATAGAAAGGAAAAATAAGGGTAAATATTAAGTGAAAATAATTTTACGATAAAAAACATAAGACAATAAAGTGAGCGGTTAAATAATACGCACAAGAAGTAATATAGATGCATACATATACGTAAATACATACATACATACATACATACATACATACATACATACATACATACATACATACATACATACATACATACATACATACATACATACATACATACATACATCCATACATACATACATACATACATACATACATACATACATACATACATACATACATACATACATACATACATACATACATACATACATACATACATACATACATACATACATACATACATACATACATATATCATAGAGTTTTTCCCCCTTTAAAGGAAGGTAGCCAAACGACAAGGCATAGAAACCACTCCCACACATTCCATCCCTTACATACTCCACTCCCCTCTACCCTCTTCCCTCCCTCTTATCTTGAGATCTGAATGACGGGTCATCCCTGCATCTTGTCCATTGCCCTGGGTCAGAAGTAGTGTCGGAAGACACAGCATATCCAAAGCAAGGCCGCTTCATTAATTCGGCGATCCTCCCTCTCCGACCCCACATGCCGAAAAGGAGAAGACGGCGAGAAATCCCTTCGGGCTGCGTCAATTTATCTCTTATGCATACTCCCTCACCCCCCATCCCCCACCCACTCCCTCTCATGCATCACAGCATCGTCCATTCACAACCCCTCTCCACTCACCCCTATCTTCTGTCTTCTCCCGTCCTTCCTCAACAGACATTCCTCTATTTCCTAATGCCCCTTTTATCCCATCTATCCATCTCATCCTAGGAGGCCCCCTCATGTTCACGCCTTCCACCTCTGCCTTCCACGCCTCTTTTACTAATCTTTCTTCACTCATTCTTTCCATGTGTCCAAATCACCCCAATAATCTTTCATCAACCCTGTCTCCCAAGAAGTAACAAGAGACAATAATTTCTCCGTAAGTGACCAGCGCTTATATCCATCACAGAGATTGAATCGTGGCAGTTGTAGTGGAAAGACTTATGTAAAATAGCAAAGGGGAGGAATAGCAGAAGATAAAACTGATTCGTATTCTTTTCAAGCCTGAGCTTTAACTTTAATCATAAAAGAGTGATGGGTGACTCTGGTCCGTAGGGGTACCACTAAAGTTTCTGTAATATTGAGTGCACAATATTTATGCAGTCAACATTCTTTCGAAAGAAGTAAGAGAAAGGAAAAAGAGAAAAAGGAGGAAGAGGAAGGGGAGAAATACGATGAAAAAGAAGAAAATGAGATTGAAAAGGAAGAAAGAGAGGAGAAGGACAAAGAAAAGAAAAAAATGGTGAGAAGGAGGTAAATAAAAAAGAAAAGGGAGGAGGAGGAGAGGGAAGATGAAGAGGAGGAGAAGGAGGAGGAAGACGAGAAAAAAGGGGTGGATAATGAGAAGGAGGAAAATGAAAAGGGTAAGGGGAGGAGGAGGAGGAAAAATTATGAGGAGAAAAAGGAAAGAGAAAAGAATGAGAAGAAAAAGGAAATAGAAGAAGAGGGAGAAGACAAGAAAAATGATGAGGGAGATGAAAGAAAGTGGAAGGAGTGAAGGAAAAAAGAGGGGAAAAAGGAAGAGAAAGGAAAGAAGAAGAAGGAAAAGGAGGAAGAGGAGAAGACAAAACCGAAGTTGAATGGGAATCATAGATCATATGTTCGAGCCGGCGAGGCAGCAAGCAAACAGAAACTGTGGTGCTGAGTATCAAGACTTCAGACCTGAAAGATGAAAAGAGAGAGAGAGAGAGAGAGAGAGAGAGAGAGAGAGAGAGAGAGAGAGAGAGAGAGAGAGAGAGAGAGAGAGAGAGAGAGAGAGAGAGAGAGAGAGAGAGAGAGAGAGAGAGAGGAAAGAGAGAGGAAGAGAGAGAGAGAGAGAGAGAGAGAGAGAGAGAGAG
>NC_134797.1:7515267-7517767 GCF_046742065.1 Oratosquilla oratoria | reverse complement strand
TGTGTGTGTGTGTGTGTGTGTGTGTGTGTGTGTGTGTGTGTGTGTGTGTGTGTGCGCGCGTATGTGTGTTTGTGTATTCACCTTCACCTTTCACCTTGGTCTTTGGACCACGTGCTGGACTCGTGATCGACAGCTATTTCCCTCAAGGAAGAGAGCTCAGAGCTCCTATGACCGATCAATGGGTAATGCTGTAACCTTACACGCACACACACACCCAACTCCCTTCCCACGAGAGTTGGAGTAATGACTCGAAGCGCAGCAATACTAAATTATTTCAGCCCTTGGCAGGATTCGAACCTGGACCACCGTAGTGACATTCGGGGGCTCTACCAACCGCGCCACAGAGTCGAGTGAGTGTGTGTGTTTGTGTGTGCGTGTATGCGTGTGTGTGTATTCGCGCGTGTGCGTGTGTGTATGTGCGTGGCACGGGTATGAAAGGATTAGTAAGTCTATCCGCATAAGCAAGGATTCTTGAGTCTCTGACGTCAGCACAGCACGAGACATTGGTCAACCTCTCCCAAATTGCTCTGCCCTTAATCTTCCACTCCCCCTTCCCACTCCATCTTCCACCTTCCACATTTACTTACCTTTTCCCTTCCGCCTTCCACATCTACTTCTTATCTCACTTCACGCACACCTTTTATCATGTCAACCGAAGAGTGTAGAGAAGGAGATAAGTATGGAGATGATGGACGAGAAGAAAAGAAGGAGACAGTGAGAAAATAGATGTAGAATGTAAAGAAGGGTGAAAAATGGAGTTAGAAAGATGAGAAAAGAAAAAAGGAAAGAAGAGGAGGATAAGAATAAAAAACAAGAGAAGGAAGAGAGAAAATGAGGAGGAAGAGGAGGAGGAAGGATAAGAGAAAGAAGAAGAAGAAGAAGAAGAAGAAGAAGAAGAAGAAGAAGAAGAAGAAGAAGAAGAAGAAGAAGAAGAAGAAGAAGAAGAAGAAGAAGAAGAAGAAGAAGAAGAAGAAGAAGAAGAAGAAGAAAAGAAGAATAATTATCATATAAAAGTGAATGAAGGGGAAGGGGAGGAGGAGTAGAAGAAAGTAAGAGGTGGAGAAAGGAAAATAAAAATAGGAAAAGAAAAGAAATAGGGAGGGGTACAGTTAGAAGAGAAAGACCTCTGCGACCTTCTCTTGACCCTTTCTTGAGAGGAGAGAGAGAGAGAGAGAGAGAGAGAGAGAGAGAGAGAGAAAGAAAGAAAGAGAGAGAGAGAATCATTTCGAGGCCAACAAGAAAATAACATAACAACAGGAGGTAGCGGTAGGTAACAATGTAGTAGAGATATGATAAAGCTGAATAAGTGTAGTAAAATAAGAGCTTAACAAAATAAGGAAAAGTAGGGGAAGAAAAGAGAATAAGAGAGTGAAGGAGACAAGGAGGGAAAAGAGGAATAAAAAAAGAAAGGAGGAAGAGGAGGAGGAGGAGAAAGGGTAGAAAAAAAATGGATGCGAAAGAGGAAGATTAGGATTAGGAAAAGAAAGAAAACAGGAGTAGGATGATGCGGTGGAGTGGAGGAAAAAGTGAGTGAAAGTTGAAAGTGGAAGAGGAAAAGGGGAGAGGTGAGTGGAGGAGTTTGCAGTTGAGGTGGAGGTGGAGGTGGGCTGGTGGTGGTGGAGGTGGAGTTTGTGGAGTCTGTGCTAAAGGTGAAGGTGAGGGTGAAGTTGGATTTGGGTAAGGCGATGGAGATGGAGATGGAGATGGAGATGGAGATGGAGATGGAGATGGAGATGGAGATGGAGATGGAGATGGTAGAGATGGTAATGATGAAGTTGGGGGAGAGGAGATTGACGTGAAGGGCAGGGGAGGAGACATCGCTGCAAGAGTATTTCAATGACATTGGCCTTTGTAGTGGAAGGACGACCAAATTTGTGTCCATTAGCGCTGACGGAGACGACAATCAGAGCGCTGAGTCTTGGAGCAAAGCGAGTCCTATGTGATCAGAGTAAATTAAGTTTCGCTCTTTTTCCCTGTTTTCTTAATTTTATATAAATTCTACCTGCCGCCAAATGATTTTATTCATCTGAGGGAAGTCCCTTTAAAAAGTGAGGGTTAGACAAAGGGAAGGAGAAGCCCAGAACTATGAAGAGAAGATATTTGAGTTTTTTATGCACCATACCTGCCGCTAGGTAATTTTTTTTTTTTTTTTTTTTTTTTTTTTTTTTTTTTTAAGAAAATAGGCCTTCACCGCCGGCCAACCTGAAAAAGGTTAGACAAAGGAAAGGAAGGACCCGGAACTACAAAGGGAAAAGAGGAAGCCGAAGACGAAACCAAGTAGAGCCATTCTATGTAAAGTGACATTAAACAAGGAGACTCCATAACACCAATGTACATTATTCAGTGGAATGTGAGAGAGTAGGAGTTGAGGGATAGAGGTGGCTAGAGAGGGTGTTGATAAAATGAAGAAAGAAGAAATTATGTTTAAGATAGTGATGGTGATGATTTTGGTGTTGGTAGTGGAGGTGAACGGTGGTGACTGTGGTGTTGGTAATGATGG
>NC_134797.1:7487767-7492767 GCF_046742065.1 Oratosquilla oratoria | reverse complement strand
CAGTTATATTTTTTCTAGATTTTCTTCAATAGCATCTCATACTACTTTTGCTGGATATATTATTACTATTGATATATATATATATATATATATATATATATATATATATATATATATATATATATATATATATATATATGAGGTTAATGTGACTACTACTATTGTTTCTGTTAACATGCAATTATTTGTACTATTACTCCTGTTGCTACTGTTGCTACTATTGTATTTCCAATACTACTGCTAGTTTTATTGCTACTACTTCTACGATACTACTTCTACTACTATTGCTGCTACTATTACTATTGCAATAACACTTCTGCTTTTATTACCACTGAAGAACAATTTCTACTACTACTGATGTTACAACAAATAATACTACTTTTACTACTACTACGACTACTACTTCTGGTGCGACCACAATACTACTTTTCATACGACCACCGTCAGTGCTATCATAGATAATGTCTCCTAAAACTCTCTCTAGTTTGTGCGAGTTTGGTCAAATACATTATTCATCCGGCCACCATTTTCTGTGTGTCGTTCTCCCTTCTCTCTCCGTCTTCATTCATGAACGGCTTCGCCATCCGACCCGCTCCCACTGGTGACATTTCAGGACTTTCTTGACGCCTTTCTTGAATTCTTCGAGAAACCTACCCGGTGTCGGTGTCTTTTTTTTTTTTTTTTTTTTTTTAGATTCTGGAGCATTTTTGAATTAAGTAGAAAGAGTAATAGTAAGGAAGACTTTGTTGTTGTTTTAGCCTCTGCTCTATTTACTTCTTCTTCTTCTTCTTCTTCTTCTTCTTCTTCTTCTTCTTCTTCTTCTTCTTCTTCTTCTTCTTCTTCTTCTTCTTCTTCTTCTTCTTCTTCTTCTTCTTCTTCTTCTTCTTCTTCTTCTTCTTTCTTCTTCTTCTTCTTCTTCTTCTTCTTCTTCTTTCTTCTTCTTCTTCTTCTTCTTCTTCTTCTTCTTCTTCTTCTTCTTCTTCTTCTTCTTCTTCTTCTTTCTTCTTCTTCTTCTTCTTCTTCTTCTTCTTCTTCTTCTTCTTCTTCTTCTTCTTCTTCTTCTTCTTCTTCTTCTTCTTCTTCTTCTTCTTCTTCTTCTTCTTCTTCTTCTTCTTCTTCTTCTTCTTCTTCTTCTTCTTCTTCTTCTTCTTCTTCTTCTTCTTCTTCTTCTTCTTCCTCTTCTTCTTCTTCTTTCTGTTTTTTTCTTCTTCTTAGTGCATCACATAAATTAACGATGAACACTACCAGTGCTAGTCGTGCGAGGTCAAAGAGAACCCTCTCCTTTTGGTCCATCTCCATTACATATCAATATCCTCACCTCCATCTCAAGTTGCAGCCCCAAGATCCCCGTGTACAATATTGTACGTACAGAGAGCTGACAACTGGTGATGCCTCACTATCTCCCCCTTTTCTCCAGCTCCTCCTCCTCTTCCTACTTCTCCTCTTTCCCCTCCTCGTCCTCCTCCTGCTAAACGGCGACATACAAAGAGGCTCATAAACACAGAAAATAGTTTGTGTGTGTGTGTGTGTGAGAGAGAGAGAGAGAGAGAGAGAGAGAGAGAGAGAGAGAGAACGTTGACGAGTAAAATCGTTATAAGCCGAGACGACTGAGAAAGTTTAAACACGGAAAAGGAAATTGTCAATATGTCTGTTCCTTGAACATTCAAAGTTGAAAACAAGAGCCACCGGATTCCAGAAAATTATTTATATGAATTTTATTCTGTGTGTTGCCAGGCGATTTTATTCAGTAAGTAGAAAATCAACCGCGGACGAAGAGTCAAAACCTCTTCGATTAACAGCTATCGTCAGGCAATTTGATTCACCACAAAACCGCTCCCCACGATGAAAGAATTGATACTAAGGAGGCAGGACGGAAATAGGGCCCGTTTGCGGTCTTTCCAACACGCAACATCCGTGATCCTAATTGAAGCACAGGCATTAGATTAATGTGAGCTTTATGAAGGTAACTGGGAATAATCTGAGAGCTGGGGTCACTGAGGCAACATCAGAAGACGTAAAGTAATGTAGATTGAACAGTCCACAGGTCACGATGGATCCCGTCAAAGACCAGAAGAAACAGACTCTTACAGACCTAACAAGTATCGCAGATTTCCTGTGTGATCTGTAACGATCACGGAAGACAAAAGTCCCGTTCAGACCAAATGAAAACAGATACAGACACTGAAGGGTATTTAAGACCATGTTCAATGTCCGGAGTCCCCATAAATCAAAAGAGACCTTCATAGATAAAAAAAAGAAAAAGAAACAGAGGTCTTCAAGCGCTACTGAGACTGCTATGCGCTCCACAAATTCCGAAGAACGCAAATAATTTTCACAAACCAAAATCATGTGACCCATACCCCGAAGTGCATGGGAGGCTTAGATGTTAAGAATGAAATAAGAAAATTTAAAAGATAAAGTCTACGTTGAGTTCTGGGAGGCCTTCGGGAGACACATAGCAAACCTCGTTACAAATGAACTTTTTCTTTTGGTAACGAAAATTAATAGAACATAAAGAAGCTGTCCCTGGTGAATGACATCGCCCGAGGATCTCTATGGAGGAAGGGCACAAGGAAACAGAAAAGGTCATGAGAAACCTACGGCAGGAGGCGCTGAGCAGTTGCAGCCTAAGCTATCTGCTTTGCTCTATATGCTCTTGGACTTTATGAGCAGGTAAGTCACTGCTAGGAATTGCAGAAGAGATCGGGATTCGAACCCACAGCAAATCGAATGCAAGATCATTATGATACCGATTACGTTTACAGCGCACCGAAATAAGATGATGGACAACCGTTGCATGGAATACGGTAAATGACACTGAGATTATTACGCATATTATTATGTTTCTTAAATTTTTTTCCTATTTTATTGGAAGATATTTTTGCTATATTTATTCCAATAAAATAGGAAAAAAATTTAAGAAACATAATAATATGCGTAATAATCTCAGTGTCATTTACCGTATTCCATGCAACGGTTGTCCATCATCTTATTTCGGTGAGTCAGGTCGAGGGTTCAATAAACGCTTGAATGAGCACAAAAACGATCTCAGGGCTCATAGAACATCTAACTCCCTGGTTCGTCACCTGGACAAATGTGGACATCTACCTGATTGGAACAACGCAGAAATTCTACACGAGGGATTTGAGAAGAAAATGAGAAAAACTGTGGAAGCTGCACATATCGCCGCCAACAAGAACAACAACGACAGAGACGGATTTAAATGCCTCTCGAAAGCAGCAAGTGTCCTAATAATTAAATCGTTAGCCAAAGGGAAAACATGACGCTCATACCTTGGCGGGTTCCCTCTCACTACGAATATAAGAATTGTGATCCGTCTGTAATGCTGTAGTCCTCTGAAGAAGACCAAGTTGGTCGCAACGTTAGGGCAATAAACTCTATTCCTAACACATCTTCGTTTGCCCTTCCCCACCCACATTCTCTCTCATTTGTCTGAAATAATCTTAAATATATATATATATATAATATATATATATATATATATATATATATATATATATATATATATATATCGATAAGTATTTTAGACAAATGATTTGGATGATGGAGAACAGAAAACAGGGGAAGGCTCGGAACCCTAAACACTCTAACATTTCGTTCGCGTAGAACTTCTTCAGAGAGTGTACGTAGAACTGCAATTGAAGTTTATGTACTAAATCTGATTATCTTTTCGGACACTTGGGAAAGGTCGTTTTTCTAGAATTAAAACACTAGTTTGCTTAGCTAAATTGATAAACGCCCCTCGATGGTTCGATGAATTATTATTTGAAATATATGCTGTTTCTAAAATTCTTTTAGTGAATTTATCAAAACCATGTAACACTTCAGCTCCTCTCCAGTTTGGTAAATGATCGAATTCTTCCGCAAGAACTACTAAAGAATTAGATATCTAAAAGCACATAGGATATCTAATTCTTTTGTAGTTCATGCGGAAAAAAATTCGATCATTTACCAAACTGGAGCGGAGCTGAAGTGGTACATAAAGGTTTTGATCAATTCACTAGAAGAATTGTAGAATCAGCATATATTTCAACTAGTAATTCATCGAACCATCGAGGAGGGTTTATCAATTTAGCTAAACAAACTAGTATTTTAATTCTAGAAAAACAACCTTTCCCAAGTGTACGAAAAGATAATTAAGTTTAGTACATAAACTTCAATTGCAGTTCTACTTACACTCTCTGAAGAAGTTCTACGGGAAAGAAACGTTAGTGTTTACGGTTCCGAGCCTTCCCCTGTGTTTATGTTCTCCATCATCCAAATCATATATATATATGTATAAATTTATATGTATATATATACATATATATGTGTATATATATGTGTAAATATATATATATATATATATATATACATATATATATATACATATATTTATATGCATACACACACATATATATATATATATATATATATATATATACATATATGAAGTGAATAGATAGTAACAGCGATAATCGTACAAACATAATTTCTGACAGTTACCCCGGGATGAAACGAAACATCCGTTCAATTTGTGCGTTGATTGACTTAAGTTATATATGAATATATATATATATATATATATGTATATGTATATATATATGTATATATATTTATATATATATATACATATATATATATATATATGTATGCATATATATAAAGTGGCCTTGCTGACTCAGGGCAGTGGACAGGATGCAGGGATGACCCGTCATCCAGGAGGTGCCAAGATGAGAAAGAGGGAGGAGGATGGAGGGGAGTGAAGTATGTATGGGATGGAATGGGTGGGAGTGGTTTTTGTGCCTTTTTCTTTTTGTGCTTCCCCCCGTGTAAGGGGAAGATAGCCTTTGATATATGTATGTATGTATGTATGTATGTATGTGTTGAAATGTCCTTTGCTGACCTTCTACATAGATTGCCTCTTGAAATACGTCGTCTTAATCGCAGTATTGAACAAGTTAACAAGAAAATTGTGAGTTGTCATCATGCTATTATAT
>NC_134797.1:7472767-7475267 GCF_046742065.1 Oratosquilla oratoria | reverse complement strand
TACCTATGTGCATCCACAAATGCGTATGTATGCATGCACATATTTTCTTATGTGTGCGCATATATCAATGACCATACCTTTACGTGCATGTACGTGTTTATAACACGCACACTGTTAACACGAACACTTCAACATGAAATAATATCCTTACTCTTACACTCAACGTCTGTTAAAACCGAAGAACTCGGAATATGGTAAGCGAATGAAACAGACAACCAAACCTGACCTTGTAAGAACCCAGGCGGAGGAATAGGCCTTTTAAAGCCAATTCTCATGGATGCAAAGGTACTTCCGGAGAGCCATCAGGCCATTGGAGGGATTACTTCTTGAAGAGTCTCCTGGAAAAACCTTCCCAACGACGTCGTTCCCTTGGCACAGCTCAAAAGTCTTCGAGAAGATTAGAAAGATTTATTCGTGCTAGATTCTCTAGGTAGTAGAGAGAAGCTGAGAGATATCACTGTACAGAGAAATGATCATTCCGTCTCTACTTGACATTGGCGTAAGACGGGATGGAGAAGGGATGAAATGTTAAGGGACAGATGAAGTATGAATGTCAACTAGGAGTGGAAGGGGATGTACACTGATTGAAGGTAAGATTACGGTGATGAAAGAACGAAGTCATCGACAAGAACAGACAAATGTATGTACATGAAGTTTAAAACACCCAATTCATTCTACGAATATATTACATTCAATTCGAAGGTACATATATGTACATATTTTCTTAAATCAGTATTCATCAACTTTAATTTAAAATCTTACTGATAAGGATGAAATTTCCAACTATAAGAAGCGTATGGTAACTTCATTAAATTATGATTATCAACGGATGGCGGGTTTCCAAACAAGAAAGACCAGAATCAGGACTTTTTTTTTTTTTTTTTGTATGCTAATGTTTCATGATGGATGTGCTTGAGTACTGTATAGTATATAAAAGGTTTTACATTATTCATTTGTACCTTTACGATTTTTGCTGGGATATCATTGACACATGACAGACCCCGCTGAGGGTCCTCGTGACACCAATACCTAATTAAAATGAAGATAATTTCAATATTCGATTAAAAGTGTTTATAAACAAAATTCTTATATATTGGAAAATTCCATAAATATATATGAATTTCTCTGCATGAAAATTTGCAAAGGATTGAGGGTACGAATAATTATTTCTTTGCCACAAGAAGAGTAAAAATATTTGATATTTTTTTTATTAAAGAAAATATCAACTTCTGGAATCTCTTGCTGTCACGAGGAATGTTGCCAGTTTCCAATAATCGGTACAAGCACACAAGAGAAATTGATAATTTCAATAATTTCCTATTGGATATATTTTCACAGCTTATTGATAAATCTGTCTTTCTAATTGTTACATGTTATATATTCTATTCTATCAACGCTAGATGATTTCAATCATTATAAGTACAAAACACTAATAAAATAACAGAATCGTGGTTAACATTAACATGTTGTAAATCTCATCTTTCAGGATATTGATGTCAAAATATAACAAATACAATATCCAGAAAAATGGAAACCTATCTATTTAGATTTCTTTGCGCCCATGGACTTGTTATGCACATAGTCTTTTCCCTTTAGGAAATCCCTAAAATAAAAATAAAAATATCTGTTTTTTTGGATTTCAAAACCTCTTTTTTCTGAACAGGGAAAAATTTCCGAATTCTAAAGCCTCCATTAAAAGAATTCTGACCATCTAAACAGAAGAAGGAAAAATAGAAAGCAAAAGAGGATAAAAGACAGGAAGATAAGGAAAGGAGAAATAAGATAGAAATAAGTCGAAAGCAGGGAGAGCAGCAATAGGAATAAGAAAAGTAAGAGAAAGAGAAGAGGAAGATGGAAATATAGAAAAGAAAGAGAAGTAGAACAAACAAGGACAAAAAGAAAACGAAGGAGTAGGCGAAAGAAAATGAGAAGAAAGGAAGGAAGAGGAAAGGAAGGTGGTGAATAAATATTAAAACCGATGAAGAGCAAGAAAAAGGAAGAATAATAAAGAATTATGTTCTCTTGCCTCATTTCAAAAAGGAAGAAAGGACTAACATAAAAGATATGGTCGTTCTTAGAGACACAGAAATAAAAGAAAAAAATGTAAATAGAAAAAAATATAAAAGAAGAAAAATTGGGAAAAATATATATGTAATCAGAATTGTCCTCATGGAAAAGTACTCAAAAACAAGGGAATTTAAGTTAGACGAAGATGAAGATAGGTAGATAGGTGTGTGTGTGTGTGCGTGTGCGTGTGCGTGTGTGTGTGTGTGTGTGTGTGTGTGTGTGTGTGTGTGTGTGTGTGTGTGTGTGTGTGTGCGTGCGTGTGTGCGTGCGTGTGTGTGTGCGTGCGCGCGTACGTGCGTGTGTGCGTGTGTGCGTGCGTGTGTGCGTGTGTGCGTGTGCGTGTATGTGCGTGTGTGTGTGTGTGTGTGTGTGTGTGTGTGTGTGTGTGTGTGTGTGTGTGTGTGTGTGTGTGTGTGTGTGTGTGTGTGTGTGT
>NC_134797.1:7457767-7460267 GCF_046742065.1 Oratosquilla oratoria | reverse complement strand
CTCCACAGCACCTCATTTCTCACTCTATCTAGCCTAGTAACCCCTATCATACTTCTCAGACATATAAAAACATATACACAATATACATGTATGCGCACACAAGCACACATATGCATATATATACAAACACATACATATACAAACATATATATATATATATATATATATATATATATATATATATATATATATATATATATGCTCACATTTACATATATGTACCAAAAAGATTTTTCCCCCTTGTGAGTGATGTAGCCACTCATCATTCACCCATCCAACACCCTTTTATTGTCCCTTTTATCACAGCTCCTTGTGAATGAAGGGTCATCCCTTACTCACGACTACTGCCTGTGTCAGAAAGAATGAAGGAAGATACAGCAACCTTATGAAATAACATATTCAAGAGACAAAATATTTGATGATATATTCCGTGAAAATTTAGCTGTGGTGAAGAAAAAGAAAAGATGAGACAAGGTAAGAGAAGACAAGGCAAAATTATAGAAGATAAGAAAAGAGAGACGAAATTAAATGAAGAATAAGAGAAAAAAAAAACAGAAAAAAAGATCACCAAAATCACTTGGAATGTTCAGTACATTTTACTGCTTTAGTGCTATGTTGCATCTGTCACCAAATGATTTTCTTCTAATGGCGGGAGCTTCACAAGATTAACATAATTCTATTTCCTCCTTAGCTGTACCCTGGCACTAGTTACCGCAATGCTTACACATCCTAATAATTAGGTTTTCCCCTGAGTGACTCATGACTGTACTGGAGCTGCCGCATCACGTAGTTTTTTACTCTCCTCTCATCAAACTCAAGGGTTCTTTCTTAAAGACACATAACAGTTCCTGATGATGTGTAAAAAGAATACCAAAACTACTAAACCTATCTTAGTCTTCGCTTTCCGAACTCAGAGAGCCTTCAAACACTTTTGTTCTTCTTTTATCGAACTAGAACGTTCCTCCTGCCTTAGGCTGAGGATTCTTAACAGATCTTGATCTTTATATAAGAATACATAATCTACTAACTTTATAGTTCGTGTAGAAAAGGTGTACCAGCTTGATTATATTCTTTGATCATCAAATTCATGTCCTACAAAGACTTCATCTCTTCTTCAACGAATTCAAATGATCTTCCTAATAAATGTCGAGGTCATTTCACAAATCCTGATTGGGTACAAAAGGATTATTTATGTTTTGCAATTTATCGTGAATAGCATATATGAGTACGTAACTAAATTTGTCATTCATTCAACAAACTCAGAGGTTTTCTACTGATTCTGAAAACAGGTATAAATATAAAACTTTACTCGCATGAACAAAGAAGAAATACCCATGACACTAATTTTACCTTATTCTTCACTTGTCAATCTCGGAGGTCCTACAGACCCGACTCTCCACTTCTCTTGTCCGAAATCAGAAGTTCTTTCTTAGATCAAATCCCAGAACAATTGCTGATCGAAGACTGTATGTAGACGGAAAACCCATACTACGAACTTTCCTCGAATGAGCAAAACCTTGTACCAATAATCAGTTCGTCGCCACATGGTATTTCTCTTGCTGTTCTTCTTTGTTAGACTCGAAGTTATATATTAGTTCAAGAAGGAAGATTTCATCTCTGTGTATACATATAGACCAACTTATGAAATATAATACAAAGCACGACAACGTCACGATTTATTCACAAGAATAGAAACACTAGTAAACTACGGTCTATAAAAATCAACAATAGCAATCTTTGTATGAATAGAGTATATCCATGTTCATGATGGTGATTGTCCTTTTATATATAACGTCTGTAAGGACAATATTCTTTGTTATTTGTCTAGCGACATACCAAAAGGCTTGTTCCTCTTTGTAAGGGAGGTTCCCAGCCAAGATATTCCCCCACTCCATAGCCATTCAACACACATCTATCAACCATTGTTTGCTTTCAACCATATATGAAACATTCTACTTTTATTCCACCACTTTTTTGTGACATTTCATATAAAAAGCAGTTACTCCTGTTTGTCAATATTTTTTCTCTCTACTTTTTTTTTTTTTTTTGCTTTCATTTCATTTTTAACGATGTCATGTATCCTACTCTGCACCAGTCTTAATTCATACAAATCCTTTTCCTCTTTCTTCGGTTTCTTTGTTCCGTTCTCACTCCTTCCCTACTTCCCCTCCTTCCTTCCTTCTCCTCCTTCTCCTCCTTCTCCATCTCCTCCTCCTTCACCTCCTTCCTCTCTTTACTCTCCTTCTTCTTCTTCTCCTCTTCTCCCCTCCTTTCTCCTCCCTTTCACCCCGTTCCCTAATTCAACTCCTCCCATCCTCCTCATTCCCTCATTTCCCCTTACTCTTCCCTTTCCCATGATTCCATTCCTCTTTATCACCCCCTCGTGTCCTCATCTTCCTTCATTAGAAACTCTCCATCCTCCTCTTTTCTTCCCTTCCCGGAACAGCCATGTAAGAACCAATAGGTCTGTTGTTGTTCGTTTGTCAAATTAACTTCATGG
>NC_134797.1:7445267-7450267 GCF_046742065.1 Oratosquilla oratoria | reverse complement strand
ACGGCAGCAGAAAGGAGGGATGACAAATGTTGAAAATTACAGCTTTCATTTTTCACTGGAGATTATTCTCCAATCGTTCATACTTAATCGAACGGTGCTAATGTGGTTTTAGATCAAAAGAAGTATTATGAAATTGCTCTCGTGATGTTTATAAATGATTAGTGTTTCAGTGAATATTGTTCTCCAACTATCCATAGATAGTGGAATGGTTCTAGAGTTCAGTTCTATCACAACCACAACAGAGGTAACTTTTGGAGAATTCTAGATGTTCTAAAAAGTGATCAACTGATCAACATAGTTCTTTTAATGGAGATAAGATTTCAATCATTAGTGTTTCAGTGAATATTGTTCTCCAGCTATACATACATAGTAGAATGGTTGTAATTCAGTTCTACCACAAAATAGATAACTTTTAAAGTATTCTAGATGTTCTAAAAAGTGATCAAGTGATCAAGACAATCTTTTTAGTGGAGATAGCTTTTCAATCATTCACACATAAAAAAATGGTTTTACTCCAGTTGTAGAACAAAATGAGTATTATTGGAGAGTTCTGGAGACTTCTGTTAAAAAAAGAGAGAGAGAGAACGTAGAGAGGGTCTAAATATAAAGTCGAAAACCTTCAATGAGATGAAGGTGGAAGATAAGATGATCAATAAAGTAGGTCCAAGAGGTGACTGATATCCTGCACTGCCTCCTGCCTCTTTGGTAATACTTCCTCATACATGTGGTGCTATTGCCCAGCAAAAGCCAACCACCTCAGTGTCGTTATTGTGGATCGTGGGATATCCGTGTCTTTCTCCTTGTGAATAATATTGTGTCGACAAATTTAGGTTGATTGATTTATATTGCAAGCTATTCCTGACTCTGTCATTATGAACGATCTTCCTTCAACCATCTCTGAAACTCATAATGATAGTCTTACTTATTTAGGTCACTGACGAAAGATCCAACATAAATTTCAAGGTGATACCAGGCACATACCATACAGAAAACTACGTTACAGTAATTGTGTAATCACTATTCATTTGGCATTAGTACAGGAGCATGCTTGTTACTGTACAAAAAAAAAAAAAATGAAGACTCTATCATTATGAACAATCTTCATTCGACCCTCTCTGAAACTCATAATGATAGTCTTACCTGTTTAGGTCACTGACGAAAAATCCAACATAAATTTCAAGGTGATACCAGGCACATATCATACAGAAAACTGCGTTACAGTAATTGTGTAATCACTATCCATTTGGCATTAGTACGGGAGCATGCTTGTTACTTTACAAAAAAAAATGAAGAATAAGAAATGGCAGCAGCAGGAAAGAGGAAATGGAAACGTCAACATGAAAGGAGCTGGAGGTATATGGGTTATGATGGAGGTTGCTTAAGGCCGTCTTGAGAACGACGAGGAGGAGTGAGGCAGACGTAGCTGATGGAGGATCACTGAAGTGGCTCATAGGCGATATTATACAGGGATGAGGAAGGTATATGCAAATTTTTATAATATATTCATAGAAATATTTATAAAGTATAATGATAAAACAAAATAGATAAAATGACTGTCTTGAAAGGTTGCTGTGCTCAACATCTGAATTATATATTTTTGTGAACTTTATAATGTCGCCGAGAGACATTACAAGAACTTCAAAGTTAAGACATGTCTAGAAGAAATATAACCTGAAAATAAAAATAAATTTGAAAACAAATCTTAATCGTAGATAATAAGGATGAAAAGAAAAAGAGGAGGAAAAAGTTAGTGTCGAGATAAAAGGTATAAAATGAGAAAAAGGGTGATTGGTATAAGCACTATATACCGGGTACTTGAGAGTAGATATAACGGTTGATAGATGGATGGAACATGTTAGGGAACCTAGTTATACCTTTGACTGGAATGGTGAAGTATGCGTATAAGAGATTGAAAAAAATATATGTCAGTTTCAAGGAGATAATGTCTCTGTATGCATGTGGGCTATGAGTACCAATAAAAGTACGTTGATAAATATCTAAACCAGACAAGATAACTAACTATTCGAGAACTATAAGTAAAATAGAATACTGGATACTACTTGAGAACTAAAAAAAAAAAAAAAATGGAGTGGAAACAACAATAATAAAAAAAAACAAACTTCTAATATAGTTTTGGTACATGAAACAACCTGAGATGTTTTGGTAAATCTGCACAGTCCAAATGTGAAAGAAAATGAACAAAGACTAAAAGAATAAGTACGAAAGGATGCGGTCCAGGAGAGAACATGCTTAGATGTGGAGAGAGAGTGAACGGGGGAGATGAGGTGAGATGAGGTGAGATGAGAGGGAGAGGAGGAGAGAAGAGCGTGACTTGGCTAGGAAGATGGGGAGGGGAGGGACGAACCCGAGGCCAGAGAGGAAAGAGGACTGCAGTTGAAGTGGGATACGGTGTAAGAGTGGCCGAGTGCATAAGTTTTCGTTCTTTATTTTTAGTATAATTTATTTATATTTTCAAGCAAACAAAGATGAAAGCTGCATCATTCTTCCACTCAGAATAGTTAGTGACAATTGAGAATACTGCGATGCCAAACTTGTATAAAAAGAGAGAGGTATATGTATATATGTACATATGTATATATGTATGATTATATATATGTATATATTTATATGTATATATATAAATATGTATATATATATATATATACATATGTATATACATATATATATATATACATATATATATATATATATATATATATATATATATATATGTATATATATATATATATATATATATATTTACAAACAGACATTAGCATTACACTACGAATAATCCATTCGGAATCCATCAACATTGTGCGAGAGAGTATTCCAGCCCTGAAGCTCAAACAAGGAAGGAACACTTAATGACTCGGAGTGGCATGTCAGGCAGAAGCAACACAGGAACTCTCCGCTCAAAGAGCCCTTATCATATACAGCGTCCCTTTGCATAAAGTGGATACATTGATAAGCCGAATATATGTCTGAGGGTACCTCAAGTTCAAGCTGTTCAGTGTTAGATATCCAGCGGCCACAACCACCTTAACGATAGGATAGTGCCGTACATTTCAGTTGTTTACTGTTCAGCACCAGAACACTTATGAGCACAAAGGTAGTTTTCTCCAACGAAGTGAACAATAGGGATATATATATATATAGATTATATATATATATATTTATATATATTTATGTATAAAATATATATATATATATGTATATATGTATATATATGTGTATGTATATATATATATATAGATATAGATATAGATACATATATATATATATATATATATATATATATATATATATATATATATATATATACCTATGCCTTACCCACTGCTTGGGTCTGAGGGAATGCAGCATGAACCAGCACTTCCACCGAATACTAATACACACTTACCATTGGTAAGTGGTTCAATGTTCTTTCAAAGATAGAAAACTCTCAGCGTATACCATACTCTATGTATTTCTGTTTCTTATCCTTCTGAAAGAGGCTACTTTAATGATAAATAAAATCGTCCTTCATCCAGCAACACCTAAAAGTTTGCAAAGTGTGGTTCAATTGGTCCATGAACAGGTTTATGGACCAGAGGGAGAGAATCAGTGGTAATGGTCTGAGTTACATTAGACCAGAAATTGCTTTGCAGCCATGAATTAATTTTTTCTTTTCTTCTTCGAACCTTCCTCTTTTATTATATCGCCTGATATACCGAAAGATGGACGACTGGGGCTCATGATTAATGATACATAACGACTAAATTATTGACGTAGCAAAGCGTCGACTCCGCTAAAAACGGCCACACGGGAAATGCTTACCAAAAAAAAAAAAAAAAAAATACGAGTAATGATTCATTATTACCCTAATTCCTGCCTTTTTTTTTTTTTTTTGAACGCCGGAAGAGAGGAACTGAAATATGCTGTCGATATTTTAACCCTTGCTTTCATAAAACCTTTAGTAAATGTTTGCGAAATATACCTTTCCCACAAGTGATTCATTACTATTTTTGTTACACATCTGACGAGAGAAGCTGAAATATATCCCCAATATTTCATGCTCTGCCTTTATAACATGCTAATAGTGCGAACCGTTAATGTTGCGGGTAAGAAAAAACATCGTCAGTAATCAAGGGAAGATATAATCTTAACGGCGTTATTTACAGTGCACAAAGAATTATTAGTATATTCGTTTATACATAGAGGTAACACTATTTGTAAAGGCTGGAATGCAGTAAATACCACCACATACAAGAGTGGTACCCGATTTAAAGCGCAACTAATATGAAAGTAAAGGCAATATAATTTAAGAAAGTCATAATTCAGAAAATATTGTATACATAAATATAATAAGCATTTTTCTCCTTATAAGAGGGATGGCTGAGAGCGACCACAACCCAACTTATGTATAATAATGCACATTTAAAGAAGCTGCAATACAAAAAATATTGTATATACATATATATGTATAAACTTAAAGCCCTTCTTCATTATAAGAAGGGTGTTTGAGTGAAAAGACATATACACCAGGTATATGATAAACCACTCCTAAGCCCCTTTCATCACTGCATCTCCTGAATGAAAGGTTATCCCTGCCTCGTCAAAGGACATATACAACAGGTATATGATAAGCCACTTCTAAGCCCTCTCATCACTGCATTTCCTGAAGGAAAGGTTATCCCTGCCCCCCGTCAGTTCAATCGTGGTAATAGCAATAAAGCAAGGCATGGTACCCTGTTATCAGAAAGTGGTTATGTAATCTATTATATACGATTGAAATATTTATTTGTTAATTCATATATTTATATATTTATTTATTTATTTGTTTATTCATTTATTTATTTATTTATTTGTTTATTTATTTATTTATTTATTTATTTATTTATTTATTTTTTGTTTTGTTTTTTGTTTTTTACTTATTTATTTATTTATTTATTTATTTATTTATTTATTCATTTATCTATTTGTTTGTTTATTTTATATTTATTTATTTATTTATTTAT
>NC_134797.1:7425267-7430267 GCF_046742065.1 Oratosquilla oratoria | reverse complement strand
TGCAAGTAAGTACCCTATACTGAGTAACTTTAGTGCGTTCATATGTGGATTGCATACAAGTACTCGAAATACTTTGGCATTACCCGTCACGTTAATGTTACTGTGTTCATATGATGGTAACGAGAACAGAAACCCTAAGCCAGAAACCATATCTGCGGCCGAAATCGTCACCTTCGTCCTAACAGCTTGGACTATTGGGGCAGCGAGCAGTTACTGCTGGGAATCAGAGAGAGGCACGGGACTCGAACCTACAACCAAGCGAATGCGAGACCAGAACGTTTCCGATTACGCCCCTTGTGCAGTGGAGAAGACATAATATAGAGATTACGTAACTGAAATACTTTGACATTAAGCGAATGCATGGAAACGATATCGCTTATTGCGTCCCAGTCCCTCCCGCTGGAAACAAACACAGGTGTTCCAGAAGGGATGCGTGGAATGGTAACGCGATATTTATGTAAACACAGTGGATCAGAATGCGTCATTGTTGGAACGGCGTGCTGGACTGATGCAGAGTGTCTCATTTCAGTTTCCAGTGAGACACTCTAACGCGGAAATAGAAGTGAATATGAGGGAGAGGAGAGCAGAGAATAGGAAGGATATATCGAGAGAGATGGAGGGGGGATGGAAGGAGAGGAAAAGAGAGAAGAGAAGAGGAGGGATATACTAGAATATACAGAGAGGGAGGAGGGATGGAAGGAGAGGAGGAAAGAGGAAAGAAATATTGAGAGAAGGATAGAAACAGGGGAGAGAAGAGAAGAGAAGAGAAGGGAAGAGAAGAGAAGAGAAGTGAAGAGAAGAGAAGAGAAGAGAAGAGAAGAGAAGAGAAGAGAAGAGAAGAGAAGAGAAGAGAAGAGAAGAGAAGAGAAGAGAAGAGAAGAGAAGAGAGAGAGAGAGAGAAGAGAAGAGAAGAGAAGAGAAGAGAAGAGAAGAGAAGAGAAGAGAAGAGAAGAGAGAGAAGAGAAGAGAAGAGAAGAGAAGAGAAGAGAAGAGAAGAGAAGAGAAGAGAAGAGAAGAGAAGAGAAGAGAAGAGAAGAGAAGAGAAGAGAAGAGAAGAGAAGAGAAGAGAAGAGAAGAGAAGAGAAGAGAAGAGAAGAGAAGAGAAGAGAAGAGAAGAGATGAGAAGGAAAGAGAAGAGATGAGAAGAGAAGAGAGGAGAAGAGATGAGAAGAAAAGAGAAGAGAAGAGAAGAGAAGAGAAGAGAGGAGAAGAGAAGAGAAAAGAAGAGAAGAGAAGAGAAGAGAAGAGAAAAGAAGAGAAGAGAAGAGAAGAGACGAGAAGTGAAGGAAAGAGAAGAGAAGAGAAGAGAAGAGAAGAGAAGAGAAGAGAAGAGAAGAGAAGAGAAGGAAAGAGAAGAGAAGAGAAGAGAAGAGAAGAGAAAAGAAGAGAAGAGAAGAGAAGAGAAGAGAAGAGAAGAGAAGAGAAGAGAAGAGAAGAGAAGAGAAGAGAAGAGAAGAGAAGAGAAGAGAAGAGAAGAGAAGAGAAGAGAAGAGAAGAGAAGAGAAGAGAAGAGAAGAGAAGAGAAGAGAAGAGAAGAAATGAGAAGAGAAGAAAATAGAAAAGGTAGAGAAGAGAGGGAGGAGGGAAGGAGAAAGGAAGGGAAGCGAAGAGGAGGAAGGAAACTGGAGAGAGGGAGGAAAGTAAAATGGGGGAAGGCTGTTGGAGCAGGAACCGCTAGTATGCAGATCTGGTTGAAAATAAAGACAATTTGCAAGCACATGTCTGGATTTGTGTGTATTTGGTACGCAAGGACACTTGGGTACACGTACATGCTCAAACATATATGCACACAAGTATAGATACGCACATGAAGAAGCATATAAGAACAAAGAACTTCCCTGCCACACCCATATACACAGGCACGCATAAACTGACAGCACGAACGTACACACACCTGCACATACAAACACACACACACACACACACACGCGCGCGCGCGTTAAAAAAGACATGAGGACACAGACACAGACGCATGCTACATACAGAAAAATGTAACTATTTTTGTAATGTACTTTGCCTAAACTTTTGTTGAGGACTCGAACGAATGTGTGTTGACATTTAGAGTGAATCCAAACCCATTAAGCGTGACCAGTGAGCCTCAGTGAGGATGCTGTTGAGGCTCTCCTGAATTTTACTTGGGAGAGTTAGAAAGAGTCTCTATTGGGTATATTAAAAAAAATCGAAATTCTCCAAAATTCTGATTTCTCGAAAATTCGGAAATATGAGGAATTTTTAAAAAGAATGTATAAATTTTACTTTGATGATGCTGTTGAGGCATTTTGGAGTTTTGCATGTGGATTTAAAATATCATAAATACGAAAAACTTTAACTTTTTCAAGATAACATATAACGATTTTTGAGGAAAAAAAAATATTTCAGAGAATTTTTGAGGCCCTCAGGAATTTCACAATAGCAAGGTGAAGATGGTTTTCTATACTGAAAATTAAAAAAATCGAAATTCTAAAGTATTCGATATTAGAAAAAAAAAGTCGGAGTGATGACAGTTTTCGAAAAATAGATGTAAAATTTATTTCAAATAATATCATAATTGGCGTCTATGATTATTCTTTCTAACATCAGCCAAGACTATTTTAATGCTGATGAAACAATGTCTAGACGAAGGCAGACTTTATAAATCTGGTGACATCCTTTACGTTTTTGTCATTATTATTTGTTTAGTCACAGACAATTTACTTCCTCAATGTGATATGATTGACATAAGTCTGTTGAACAAAACTCGCCTTAGTTGAGCTATAGATATGCAAATACTAATATCATGATAATTCATTAATACTGCATCATAATTCTCAATTTTTTTTCTGGATTTTCTCACGATACATTTCACCCATTTTGAATCTTTACTGATATTAGAAAAAATATTCAACAAATGTTGTAGGAAATCTCACCTGTAGTAAATTCTAATAATGCAAAAGCTGACACACTAACAAGTATTTTTCCTAAAATATGCTATATATATACATATATATATATATATATATATATATATATATATATATATACATACATATACATATACATATACATATGTTCTTGAAGTCGAGAGCATTAAGGAGGTTGTTAATCTTCTTATGGGTATTTTCAAGCTTTCTAACAAGGACACGGCTATTTATATATATAAATGACTGTATGTATACATGTAGACGAACATAAATACATATATATATGTATATATATATATACATATTTTTCTGGTAGACACTAAGGAAATCGGAAGAAAAAAGTAATTCCCAAGCGCTTTCGTGTAATTCACATCTTCAGGGGAATACTATATATATATATATGTATATACTTGTATACATACATATATCAAAGGGTCTTATATACATATATATATATATATATATATATATATATATATATATATATATATATATATATATATATATATATTCTATTAAATAATACAGCATACTCAGCACTGGAAATCTTCCTTAAACTCTCTATCCTTCTAGTTATTTTCCTTTCTGTGGGAGGAAGGGAGAACACAATATCACTAAATGAAACCATAGTGATTTTGGAAATAAAAACAAATGCATTACTTACAACGTTTTGCCTATGCTTTAGGCATCTTCTGGTAATTCTATTTTGAATCTACAAATCATGATCATATATACAATGTACAAAATAAACTAGGATAGGTACTTTGGTTTTAATTTCTTCTTGGCGCCCCGTGGGATGCCCCGAACAGCTTCAGAATTCCACACCTATTTAATTGTATATTAATTGCTGGTAGGTGATTCTTTTTATTAATACAGCTTCCATACATTTTAATTTACTCTTATTCGTGTTCTTTGCTAAAATCGAAGTGTGTGAGTGGGTGCTGATATGTATGTCTATATGAGTGTTTGCGTAATATATTTTCTCGAGTGAATTTGAATAGGCAAAATATAAATGAATAACCCAAGATATTAATAGATATATAGATAAAGTTACAAATAAATATGTAAATAGCGTAGAGTTTTAGTCTATATAGACTTACTACTCAATAGTAAAAACAACCATTTTACCCATGAAGTTTCTTCAGATTTTCCTCTCTTCTTCTTGGTCAGTCAGACAATTCTTTACTCAGTCAGGAGGCCTGTGCCTGGGCCCAGGCTGTTGCGCCACCTCAAACTTGTGACTTTTGTGTTTGCTTAACCTTCTCCAGGTAGATAGGTACTATTTGTTCTGCCACGGAAATCCTCCATTTTTGAAGCAGTTGGGAGTGCTTTTGAGATTAAAGAAGAGGGAGAGAGAGGGAGAGAGGGAGAGAGGGAGAAGAAGAAAGAGAGAGAGAACGAGACACAGAGGTAGAGAGAGAGTGACAGAGAGACAGAAAGATGTACGCACACACACACACACACACACACACACACACACACACACACACACACACACACACACACACACACACACACACACACACACACACACACACACACACACACACACACACACACACACACACACACACACACACACACACACACACACACACACACACACACACACACACACACACACACACACACACACACACACACACACACACACACACACACACACACACACACACACACACACACACACACACACACACACACACACACACACACACACACACACACACACACACACACACACACACACACACACACACACACACACACACACACACACACACACACACACACACACACACACACACACACACACACACACACACACACACACACACACACACACACACACACACACACACACACACACACACACACACACACACACACACACACACACACATACACACATACACACACACATGCATATATATATATATATATATATATATATATATTTATATATATGTATATACATATACATATACACACACACACACACACACACACACACACACACACACACACACACACACACACACACACACACACACACACACACACACACACACACACACACACACACACACACAGATATAT
>NC_134797.1:7390267-7392767 GCF_046742065.1 Oratosquilla oratoria | reverse complement strand
CCTGATAAACATGTCAAGAAATTATTTGGAAAGACTTTTAACTTATTAAGGTAAATGAAAATGGCCTTCGACTACATGGACGCAGAAATAGTAAAGAAAATAGTGGGTACTCTAATAAGATCTAAACTACCTAAACTAGAGTATGCTGCAACATTATGGACAGCTAGCAGAAAAAAAAATAGAAAGAATACAAAGAGCAGCTACAAAAATGGTACCTACAACATCAGATTTGACATACGAACAAGGATTGGAGAAATTACATTTATCAACACTGGAACAGAAAAGGGAATGAGGTGGATTGTTGACTATTTACAGAATTATGAAAGGGATGGAAATTCTTGATAGAGACGACATATTAAAATTGGACAGAAGAGAAACAAGAGGACACGAAAAGAAGCTAAATAAGGACAATTACAGAAGACATTCGAAAAAAGAATAGTTTCCCACATAGAGTGATTGATGTCTGGAACAAACTAAACGGAGAAACACTGAGTACCAAAACCATATAAGATTTTAAGAATAAACTGGATGCGGAGATATACGAAAACGGGTCACCACGAGCATAGCTCTTGTCCCGTAAAATACCACTAGGTAAATAGGTAAATACACACACATGCACACACACACACACACACACACACACACACACACACGCACACACACACACACGAACACACACACACACACACACACACACACACACACACACACACACACACACACACACACACACACACACACACACACACACACACACACACACACACACACACACACACACACACACACACACACACACACACACACACACACACACACGCACACACACAATGTCGTCAGCAAACAACAGCTAGCTTATCTCGCACTTTTCTTCATTTTCTTTAACCATCTTCAATCCTTGACCCACAATTCTTGCATTTACCTCTCGCACCACCTCATCCATGTATAAATTGAACAGTCAGGGTGACATAACACATACCTGACGGAGTCCCACCGTTACCTCAAACTACTCACTCCCTTCATTTCTAATCCTGACACACGCTCCACACCTCTCACAGTGCCTTCCAGTCTACCCTGTCATATATATATATATATATATATATATATATATATATATATATATATATATATATATATATATATATATATATCTATATATAGTGTATATGCTGAAAGCAAAGCACAAGTCTTGCATTGATATATTACAAAGCAAAGCTTTTGGCATCTCACCTTTATCCAACAATGGCCATGTCTAGACATCCGTAGGACGGGGACTCATATTCTTGCCATGAATATTTCATGGCCAATGCATACGTAACGAGCCGTTTACATAAGTAGGTTTAAGCATTTAAAGAGATTAACCTAAACGTGATACATCTATTTAGGAGTGTCTCTCTAAGAAGTTTGCGCAGGATTTCTGTGACGTCATGTCGCTTCCTTGTTTGTTTTGTTGCTGGCACTGGGTTTAAGTTACGTCATCGAAATCATAGTAGGTTAAAATAACGCTATGATAAATATTCTTACATTTATACCCTACACAAACACTCAAACAATTCTAGATATACCTTTATAATACGTCCAGGTGCATTCACACCTCACACAAATAATCTTACAAGATAAATGAAATGATCTTGTATATGTACTCGTACCTACATTTTTTCTACAAACACATTTGCACGCAGGCCGACATGACGTCACGACGCTTCCTTGTGCATGCACAAGCCATGCAAGCATTCAGGCAGGGGTAATGTGACATCTTGATATACATTCTCGCATTACGCCTCATGCAAGCATGAATGTATACCATTGAGAGCTACCTTCCGCCCAGTACCCACACACACACACAAACACACGCACTTTTTCTCCCATGAGAAGGCGTCCATTTGCAATCTTGCGCATGCGCAGAAGGATACAGAGAACCGAGGTGTCTGGTTCTGAGGAAGAGAATCACACAAAGCCCAATATCAACTGTGAATGGCAGAAGAAAAGAGAAAGGAATTGAACAGTGAAGGATGGTATCAAACCTATTTTTTTAAAATGGTTTTTAGACAAATGTGTACAGATGCTTCAGTTTGCAATATATATATATATATATATATATATATATATATACATATATATATGTATATATGTATATGTATATATATATATATATATATACATACAGTATATATGTGTATAAATATATATGTATATATATATATATATATGTATGTATATATATGTATATGTATATACATATATATATATATGTATTTATATATGTATGTATATATATATATATATATATATATATATATATATATATATATATATATATATATACATATCAGCACGATTCAGAAATAGAATAGAATTAATATAGTGGATAGGAAAAACTATAAATATGCAAATAGACAAGACATATGCTAGTAGATGTTTAAGCAGGCGGAACGATAGTTAACAAGTAAGAACACTCAAATATAAAATATCTAAAGATAGAGCATAGATACAAGGACAT